>NC_056739.1:262258210-262273210 GCF_019279795.1 Protopterus annectens
GAGGAGCATGCGGATGCTGTGAGTGTGTACTGAGGGCCTCAAGGTGCTGTAGCACATCCCCCAAGTCTCTGTGCAGCTCCCTATACACCAGACCCTGAACCTGACTCCGGGTGACAGAATCCTGTCTGTGTGTGATCCCGGAGGTGGGTGCACACCATCCCCTGAGGTGGTTCAACCTGAAGGTAGTGTACGACCAGTGGATGAGAAGGCCCCAGGGTGGGTCCCACATGTTATGTGGCCTTGTAATATGACAAGATGAGGTGAGAGAGGTGGTTCTGCTGGCAACTGCTCCCCAAGCATGCTATTGTGTCACTGTTATAGAACACATGTGGGTAGTAAAAGTCCACACATTCACAGATCATGTCCAACAGCATGAATAGATATCGTCATTAACACAAAACAACAGATGTGCAGCAATCACATAGCAATCAGAACATACACATATATGGAACCATAGTGGCCCTTACAATGGCATGCAGGTGACATTGTCCATAACAGGCCACCAGTGATAGTGTCCCTACAGGGAACATGACTACAAACATATGGCACAAAGTGTTGTACAATACAATATATGTCCCAATGGTAGGTATTCTATAGACATACCTGTTGAGTTGTGTCATCAGATTGATATGATAGGGGGAAGACAGAGATGTGTATTAACAACTATGATAACCTTGTAGTATGAGGTCCTCAGACCTGTTTCCATCTTTATGTCTTTCAGGCAATATGTCCAGGGAGCGGTTGCCCATTTATACAGCGGAGGAGAATGATGTCATCATTTCACACCTGGTGCAGCACTACCACATGTTGTTTGGCCGAACAGCCCATGATCTGCAGGAGCAGACCGCCCTGTGGAACGATCTTGCCCACAGGGTAAACAATGTCGACCTGCATAACCGCAGTTATGAGCAGGTCCGGCATTGATGCACCAATTTACTTCAACATGACCATCAGCATGCTGCTGCAGTTGTGGGGACCAGCTTGGAGCAGGGGTGGTCTTGCTATCCAGTCCCCCTGACACATGTTGAGGAGTTCCTTGTCAGCCTTGGGGCACCTGCCTGCCCACACACACAACACCTGGCCGAGAGCATAGTGGAGGTGGGTGCTACCCACACAGTGGCAGAGGAGCATGCAGGTAAGGCCACAGGGCACATCAGTAGATGATTGTTGCATATCTAGCCACATCTGTACAGTTAGATCATGAATATGTGAGATGAAATATATAAAGTATTTTGCTGTGTAGTATAAATAAACAGATGTGCATAATCTGTAGTATTGTGGGCTTGTACTTTTGATGTACTGTAATGCTGCACCCACCCTATATCAATGCAACAGCTGTGGCTACTGACATCCCTTCTCTCACACACTTATGTAGGTCCCTCTGGTAAACCTCCAGGGCAGCAGCCTGTAGCTGGTGAGTATGGTGTTTGTTCAGGTTTGCCAATACACCGGTCATGTTATGGCCATGGCATATTCCATGCACACATTTAACACACCTACCAATAATGCATGTTGTACATGTTCACATATTGTTGCTGTTATCTGCAGTGATCACCATAATGGTGTATATGAAGGGTATGTCAGACTCCTGCAATATAACTAACATCCTGTCATTGCAAAATGTGTGCACAGAGATGAACATAATGGTGAGACAAATAACCTACAGTAGGGACATGTGTGAAACATCACCCTTGTACAGTGCTACAACAGTGTATATACCAGTATTACAATGGAAAGTGTTACAGATCTACACTATGGCATATCACAATACTGCAGTACACGACCATTACAACCTGCAATGCGGTCCTAGCATGAGCAATGAGTGTGTAATATGGAATCGTATGATAGGACAGCAAATATGTGGAATACATACCATCACAAACACTGGAAACATATGTGTGCAAGCACTCCAGATAAAATATTGTGGAAGCAACTGTTGAGGTACTGACAGCATGCATTCTTCATGAGAATGCACGTTCCAGCAAGTACACGACCCCAATGTCACACCAAGAAATGGTCTGCTGTCCAAGACGTTTGGCCATCAAATGTGGCCACTTACCTGCAACAGAGGCAGCCGTGGCTTGCAGACATCTTACTTATCATGGCATGGATCCCATAATCAACAGGTAGCACCCAGGAGTTGGACATGTAGCCATACCTCATCATTGCATATACCATGGCAAACAGTGCAGACAGTCATGTATGTGCCGAGGATGTATGGGACAGGATTAATGTAGATAATAAACAGATGGCCATCCAAGACAGATGATGTCACATGTAGAAAACTGGTCATGCAGGCTGCCTAGTAACATGCCACAGCACTGAGGGAGTTGCAGGAATGTCTAGCAAGTACTAGCTGTGCAGTACCCGTGTCAGCAATTGCCTGGACTCTGCATACATGTGGCCTATGAGTTAGTGTAATCAGCTGGGACAGTTGTACCACAGGAAACATTACTACAGGAAACATCAGCCAGGCCTCTCGATAGGTAGTGTAGGCATAACAGAAAAGGTACCCAAAAGGCATGTATTGAAATGTGTACTGGTGTACCAAGACTACACTGAAAACCTACAGACAGTATCAAGTAAGATACATATGCTGCACAACCACCACCTCACCCCATCTCAGGCACACCATCCCCATATGTACCTTGCCGGTGCCAGTATATACCTGTATGTTTGCCATTCATTAGCTGGGACTAGGCTGGTACACATGGTGTTCAGTGTTTGGGACACTGCAAAATGACACGTGTAGGCCATAGTTATCAAGCATCTGCAAAAATGCTGAGGGTGGTGAGGGGATGTCTTCATGACACAACAGTACACTGCAGCAAGGATCCAAAGAATGCTATGAATGGCTGTATCTGCACACAGTCAGGATTCATAGGTTCATATGTAGGTACTAAGCTATCAGCCCTAGAGCCTATACAAGCCCAGCCAAAAAGGTACCCTGGCTTTTGCTATCCAAGAAAATTATTTTCCTGTGTACAGTACAGTACACTGCAGCAAGGATCCAAAGAATGCTATGAATGGCTGTATCTGCACACAGTCAGGATTCATAGGTTCATATGTAGGTACTAAGCTATCAGCCCTAGAGCCTATACAAGTCCAGCCAAAAAGGTACCCTGGCTTTTGCTATCCAAGAAAATTATTTTCCTGTGCCATTGTCAAGCAGAGCCACAGAAGTGATCCTGGGGGTGAACTCCTTTTTCCCATCCAATCATCAAGATTTTTCTTTAAGAGTGCAAATGAAGAGCTTTGTTTGATATAGATAGGTAGTTTATTCCAGAGTATGTGAAGTCTCTGGGACAGGAATTTATCCCTCCGTCATGTTCTGTTTATTGTAGTGACAACGTTTAGGTCCCTAGAGCGTGTAGCTCAGAGGGATTGAGATTTCTTTAAGTGGAGCATGTCCAACAGCCCTGGGTTTGACATAGCTTTGTATGTTAGGCAGAGATCACGTCTGATTAGGTGATATGTGACGGACTAAAGCTGGAGTTTTTTGGGGTCAGGAACTGTGGCAGACATAACCCTGTCTCCACAGCAATAGTGACGGCAGTGTGCGAACTCAAAGAGATGTGCACTGAGTTGACCTTACAATCATGCAGAGTTGGGGGACATGTGTAGGGCAGACTGACCAAACACTGGCAAATGCAGATGGCCCATGCTAGTATACCTCTGCCAGGAATAGTCACTGCTGAAGTACACATAACAGTAGGTGCAACAAACCATCATGATAAGGTCATGCATACATATGCACCCACAAAGTGTATGCATCTCAGTCAGCATATGCACAACTAACACATTTGTTTGACACTGCATTTGATTGTACAGGTCATATGTCACATATCAGGTTCATGTAATGTTAACATATGCAGTAATGTGGTCCCATGGCATATCAAGGAAAGGGTGTCATATCAATAAGGGTGTCTACACTCCCCATAGCCATGGTAAGGTTTGCAGGTTGTCAGTGTAATTATATCGTATTGGCCATACAAGCACCGCTGATGATGAGATCAGTAAATCAGACATCAGGCATTCACAAATGACATCTGTCCACATATCATCCCAGGTATGTATCTGACTAACACATAGTGGCTGTGAGCAGCAGAGCAGACATAACTGACACAGTAATATACGTTCAGCAATGGTGTGTACAACTGTGAGGTATGGTGCACAGTACATGCCAGGGTGCCGAGCAGGTGCACAGCAATTCTGTGTACATGGGTGCAGTGTGGAAAGGGGCATCTCCTACTAACACAACCCATGCATCACACACATGTATAATGTTTCTAGCATGGATTTACTATAGCTGCACTGCATGCTGTTGAGTGCCATATGTCATGCATGTTGACAGATGGGTAATGGGAGGTATGTGTGTAATATAGTCGTGCAACCTCACCTGTAAGTGTATGTGTGGGGGGTGGGGCTATTTTGTCTGTAAGTGCTATCTGGTGGAGTGGAGGGGGGATGATGTATGTAGGATGTGTGTGTATATATGTGTGTGTGTGTTTGTGTGTGTGTGTCCATGTATGCACATGTGTGATTGTGAGGTTTTCCATACCTCTAGACTTCCCTTTGAAATCATGCAGTACATGGACATGGACAGACACATGAGACACCAGGAATACTTGTCTGACATGTAATCTCAGAACAGCTGATAGTATAATAAGGTCTTTAGCATGGAACATGCATTGGGAGGGAAACTAGACACTGGGGATACTGTTATAATTGTAATCAGCAGAAAGGTGAAAGAATACCCTCGTATGCAGCACCAGAAATGCATTGGGGAATTACTAGACAACACCAGTGATTGTTTCCAAATATTACCGTAGTCCACATAATAAGTTAATAGAGCAAGAGATCTTGCATCTACTGAGCAATAGTTACATATGACACTACAGTGCATGACATTATTGAGTGACTGTAGTAGCCCCTAACATATGTGGGCCATGCTCATGATGTCTGGACAAACCCAGGTTGAACACTGGATGACAGCAATGAATCTTTGAAAAACCGACTCCAATCAAATCAAAGAGGTAATGGAGTAACAGGTCATGTTTTGTGATCACTTGTCTAGGCAATTAGAAGAATGATACGTTAATGACTGGTATTAATGAGTGTAAGTTTCCAAGTATGATGCAGGATGGGGAACTTAAGAGAATAAACTTGGTACAGTCTGTAAACTCAGGGACAGGTAAGTATTATGATGGAATGTCAGTGTGTATGTGTGTGTGTGTGTGTGTGTGTGTGTGTGTGTGTGTGTGTGTGTGTTTGTGTATGAGTGTACTGTTAAACAATGACATGCACGTCTTAAAGTGCATTTCTTGTTTTCCCCTCACAGGTGGCATGGTGTGCCAGGGTCCCTCCTGCAGGCAATCTAATGTTGGTGTCCATACAGCCACTAAAAATGAATATAGGTGTGTTTAGGCACAGGCGGGGTTGTCAGAGGCTGAAACTGCACCATCGTTTAACATCCCCCTTTTATCCAACTCATCCCCGCACACAGTCACAGTGCCTATAGATACCCAATCACCAGTGGCCATAGCAAAGGGGCAGTTGCCAGTTGGTGGCAGTGCACTGGACATTGTGGTATCTATGGCACGTGTGCCTGAACACAGTAGCCATAGCCAGATGTCCGTCAGGGTACCACATAGGCAGATGTACAGGGGTGCTCATTGGAGGACTGTTGGTCATCTTGCCCCTGGCAGAAGTGCCACATTTGGTACCACCAGACATATGTTTCAAGTTGTCATGGAGGCACAGGAACAGTACGCCAGACAGGGTCTGAAGCTGTAGAGGGCTACTCTTTCAGCTGTAACTGACAACATCTGTGATCTTGCAGGTGCCCTTGGTTATTATACAGAGGTCATGGATAGATGATGGGGTGAGATGGTGGGACTCATCGACTGTGAATTGTCCGTGCTTGAGCATATGGTGGGAGTGGTGTGGCAGCCTTGTGGGCGTAGGGCAGCAACACCAACAGCTGGAGGTATGTGTGGACATGTAAGGACACAAAGCTGTTCCTGTAGTGGCAGTACCAGCCACAGCACTGCAGGAGTGGTGCTGTTCACACCACAGCAGGCCATGTGCATGTGGCCCTGGAAAGTCCCAGGAGGGACCTGGTTCCAGTGGACATGTGTCATCATCGGGGGAGAGTACTAAATCATGGCTTGTACCTGGATGTGCCTGTGAAACCCCTGGCAGGTACAGTTCTTGTGTCTGTGGCTGGAGGTGGTGAACTACACATCCTGCCAGGTATGGTCTGCAGCTGTCCAACAAACACCTGTAAAGGGAAGCCACATGGCAGAACTGTGTGCATGCATACTCACACACAATACAAACGCAGCTAGGGCAACCCCATACCTACAAACACCACATCACCATGGCCATGCCAATAATTAAAACCCCTCACTCACACACATGGTGTCAAATGTATTGCTCAGCCTAGGTCTCTAGCAAACCAACAACATACCCTATGCATATGACGATACCTGTGCCACTTCCTTGGCATCCATAACATTGATGCAGGGACAGGCTATTATGGTTCTGATGCAGATGGTGACTGTACTACAGTGTACCAATGTACTGCTGTGTAACATGTTGTCAGCAGTAAAGTTTAATGCTTACATGTCAGGAAGTGTAGCTGCCAGCCATGATGCATTATAGCTGTTATTAACACTGAGCAATTGTGGTCTCCATAATGTTATCCATTTGTGTTGTAGGTGTCCATGTGTCAGCAGGAGGATGATCTGCTGTCATATCTCACAAGGGTACGTCTCTGTGGTGATACCTTGGCTGTTCCATGCCCTGGGTACTGGTGAGCACATATCACAGGTCTGTATAACAGTTACTGCCTGTGTCAAATGGCTGATAGGTCTGGGAGTGGTGTATACAGGTGAGTGCATGGTGGCTGCTGTTAGCAGCCTTTCTATAGTGGACAATGGTAGTTGTACTGGGTGATACACACCACATGGTTGTGTATTACACACACAGAAGATTTGGTGTTGATGCACTACACAGAGAATACTGTATGTACTTGTGCAAGGAACCCATTGTAGCCTATGTAATTCCACCAAGCCAGACTACACATAACACATTGTGGAATAAGCAGTCCCCTAGTTTAATGTAATTGACAATGGTACTGGCAGGGTATATGTCCACTTCTTCAATGTAGTGCAATCCTCAACTCAATTAACATACGTGTGCTGATGTAGGTGGCACACCCCTACCCTTTGGAGGGTAAGAGGTGCTGTAGAACCACAGATAGTGTGATAGACAACTACCTAACCTGTTAACATGAACTGTATAATATTATGGCCAGCTACGTGGGGGGGGATACACTCAACAGTAACTACAATGTTGTTGGCTGTGTCCACAACAGCCACACCCAGCTATATATAACAATCCCAGTATCGCTGCACACTTATACAGTGAGGAACAGGCCATTTACACATCTAACACTATTTGTGATGGAATGTATGTCCACAGGCTGATACCTGTGAAATGTTAGCATATGCCAGGCAGTTCTTGGACAGATGACCTCCTGGGGCATGTATATTCTGCAAACTAAAGTAGATCCCTCCACATACACACACAGTCTTACTTGGCAACACTGGGTCTAGCCCCCTACCTAGGTATGTAGTGCTACTGATGTGTGTGGTTTAATTGCACACAGCACACAGCTTTTAGGATGAGGTGTGTTCCAGGTTACATGTTACATGTAGAACATCCCCAGCCATGTACAGTATAGTAATGGGGGGATGTAATGATTATTTATGGACAATACATAGTGTGAGATACCATCATATACACATTGACAAACACATAACAGTCAGACACACATCTGAGAGACCTGGGCCTATCAGTGCTAACTACCTTGTCAGTGTGTCCATTGTGTTACAGGTAGGCTGCACACAGCACATGCATAACTCTGCTGGATAGTGTTATCAGTTACCTGTATGGTTGATGGTGACAGTGGTCACCATACAATGGTACATGGGACATGTACTGGGGGTACCATGGTGTAATGACAGTATACCCAGCACCCACACCCCACTGTGGATATTGTACGCACTGAAACTCATGATAACACTCTGACATACCCACCGTCACACATTGACCAGGACTGCAATACAACCCCTTGTCCATCCCAAGAGTGCTACTACAGGGATATGCATCTAATGCACATGCCACAGGCGTAGTAGGGTAATGCATTGTCATGGCGCTCCTATAGTCAGCAACATCGCTACCCCTAATACTGTGTGGCAATGTGTATTGTAATAGTATGTGGGCTCAGAATGCTGTACCCTACATATATACACACATGCACACATATACACACTTGCCAGAACTCAGTGGGTATCCCATGCCTATCAACCCATTTGTACAACAGTGTTGTGCTTGTACTGCAAAACCCAGGTAGCGCTTAGGGAGAAGAGTGTAACAAGGTACATGTAATGTCCAATACAGCAACAGCCACATCTAACTATGGCAATGGGGGGACTGGTGGGTGTGAAGGGCCTCAGGGTATTCCCAACTACAGGTTTAGAAACACACAGATACTGATATTCTCAGAAATGCACATGTACACATTTGTCAGCACTGGGGTGCATCGGTGTAGGTGCTCATAGGTGTGTACCAGGCTATTGTCTATGGAGAGATGGAAAGTGTAGGGGATGTGTGTACAGTGGTAGAATGCCACCTGCCATGTGTCAGCAGGCCATCTTTCAACAGACACCACTGGGGTGATCCTCAGGGCTAGAGTGACATGCATCAGCCAATCATCTTGGTGCCTATTGCAGAGGGCAAGTGAGGTGCTCCAGTTGACATGTATGCAACATGCATTACATAACATGGTCAGTGTCTGTCTTGGAGACCTGTACTCAAGCATGTTCTGTTGACTGTGGTAGTGTAGTTGAGGTATCCATGGCATGCGGTGCGTACAGGGTGTGGAGTCCTATCTGTGGCATTTATAACACTGCGGGGCAATCATGTCAGTGTCAGTCAAGCAAAGATTGCCTGTAAATATCCAAGATGGCTATCTGATATCTGCACATCTGTACAGAGGACTGACAGACATCAGCTAGCCAGCTAGCTATGCATTAGGATGAATGTGTTGACAGACAGATGTCTGACACTGATAAGTATGCCATTGCTACATGACGGCAGCCCTCACTGACATGTGACATTCACAATCCATGTCCAATTCAATCCAAAAATTGAAATGACATTCACATATCCATGACCATAAAAAAGTCCAAAAAAAACTAGGAGCGTTATACAAAAATAAGCAATTTCTCACCAAAGCAGCAAAGATTTCAATAGCAAATTCCCACCTTACCTCCAACCTACTTTATGCCTCTCCAATATATACAAACCTAAGGCAATGTGATCTAAACAAGCTAGAGACCTGCTACAACAAAATTGCCAAATTCGCCACAGGGGCATCCTACTGTAGTCACCACTGTCTCTCACTTGCTGAACTGGGCTGGCTTGAACTCCCTCACCTCCTTCAGTAGTATCAACTCTCACTCGCTCACAAACTAGTAAACCATCCACTAAATGTCCCATCCCTCCAGAATCTACTCCAACCCTATCGCACCACCAAACCACTAAGATCCAGCAACAAAAATCACTTGCAGATCACTAAAGCCAATAACTCTGCTGGTGAAGCACTATTCTCTTGCACCATAGCCAAGTTATGGAACTCACTACCACCCACAATTACCTCTGTACCATCATGCACCCACTTCAAAACTTTACTAAAAGTGCACCTAAAAACATGCTGGCTATGCCCTTGCAACTCACACTCTAATATCATCCACCCCATCCAACCACTACCTTTCTCTCCACTCCACTAACTACCTTGATTATAGCAAGCTCAGATGCTGATAAGCCTAGTACTTATTATACAGCAGGAACTTCTCATTGTAACATTTGTTAATGTCTGTTATGTACTTCATAGATAAAGATTCTAGTTGTCTACTGATGTACTATGTTCTTCATCTGTAAATATGTTGTAAGTAATTGCTATGTTAAATTGTTAATCGCTATGTAATCCAATGTAACTACTGTCTGTTTATTTTACTGTGGAGCTTTTCTTCCTGGGCCTCCACTGAAAATGGACCTACGTCCAGTCGGACACTCCCGGTCAACAAATTTAAATAAAATAAATAAATAAAAAATAAAATAATAAATGTGCTATAAACACAGTAGTCTACAGTTACTTTCCACATGTCAGATCATTATCCAGTAGGAAATATTTAATGAGACACAGCTCACACACCAGGAATACTACAGTGAGGACTCAGAGTCCATCTTTGCATGCAGAGGTGTTTGTTTCCAGTACTACAATTAGCAATCTACTCTTACTTGGAAAAGCACTGTCAACAGTAGTAACGTAGTGATGTACTACATATCAGTGTGACTGCATATAACACGGGACACCACCCATGTATGTAACACATTCACATGGAAACGAGTGTTGTACAAGTCATATATACTCAAGTGTCCCAGACAGTAGACTCACACCCCTTGCTACTGTAATGACAGCACATAGATGCATGTTTTGTACATAGCATTACATACACTTATTACAGATGTCATTACCTTGCTATGTTATCAGACTGGAATGTGAGCATTGGTTACCAGGGCTGAGCCATGCTTAGCAAGTGTCAGCATTGCTGCAATATTTTGGCTAAGCACATTTGCGCATTGGTAAGTAAAGCCTATACGATGTAAGACTCTGTATGTTTAACTGTATGTTAGCACCACTTAGCTTCACGCAAACCCACACAAATGTGCTTAAAGCTGCTCAAAACTGCCTTAACCACACTATATCCAGCAGCACTTGTTCTGCCCAGCAAGAAAATAAACAGCCCTTACAGGTCTTGAAGTCAGGACCCTATAAACTATAGTCACAGCAGTTAACCACTACACCATGACAGCTGTGAAAACAATAGTTGTTTTTCCAAAATATCTGTTAGGACACATATTAAATAGTATTGAACAATTGCTGTGACTTGTACAATTGTGTAGTACTTGTTAGTTATATTGTTGTTGCATCACGTATGTTGTTATATCTAAATATACACATAGATAAATATGGTGTGATACATCTGGGAAGGTATACACAACAGTAATGTTTACACATAACAAGGACATGGATATATATATATGTATATATATATATATGTATATATATATATATATATATATATATATATATATATATATATATATATATATATATATATATATATATAGATATATATATATATATATATATAGATATATATGTGTGTGTGTGTGTGTGTATGTATATATATATATATATATATATATATATATATATATATATATATATATATATATATATATATATATGTGTGTGTGTCTACATGTACATACACATATATACTCATATGGGTCCAGGACTGATGCTCGACCAGCCATTTCACTGAATGTGAAACGGCCGGGCATACTTACGTAAAAGTGCATTTCACCGAAGAACCACTTTTGCATAAGTATGCCTGTTGCGGAGACTGCACTACAGTGGGGATAAGGTAAAATTCCCTTTTTCCCACTGTAGTGCAACCTCGGAGTGAGAATATAACAGTGGGGGGGTGTAGGGGGTACAGGGGGGCTTGCCCCCCTGCAAAAATGTAAATGTAATGTATATATATATTTTTTAACACAATTTAACGAAAGTGCTTTTTCGGTGAAAGCGCTTTCGTTAAAGTGTGTTCAGTGATAGTGGATTCGGACTGCTGAATTTTCGTTCAACAGTCTTAGATCAGGGGTCAAATCAAGTTACCACTGTGACATCAACAACTATGTAGCACTACGTGAAATGGAGTGGCAGATTAGATTGAATGCCACAAAATTTCCTGGGATCAATGAGAGTATTTCCTTGAAACCTTTACTGAAACATAGGGCTAATTTTATTTAAAATATTCAAAAATTTTAAAAAACTTTTTCAACTTTTTCACATTTGTAAGAAGTTACAGGGTAAATGTTTAGATCATATAGTACTTATGAATTATGAATTTTGTAAATAACTTAAATAGCACTATATACTATCTCTGTAAATTTATGTAGTTTACAATTTAAATTAATTTTTTGATTTAAATATAATACTGTCAAGGTCTAATGGTATTTTAATAGTGTGGTTTGTGCTTTTTAGAACAGAAAAACAGAAAAATGTTAGCAGTTCAATTTTCTTACAGATTGTTGTTGCAGGCTGTTTTAATTAACATCTATTAATTGAATAATTGATAATTGGAATGGTATTTAAGAGTAGCATGCTGGGTGTGTTTTCTATGACTCTGATGAAGCCAGTTTACCTGGTGAAAGCGCTCAGTCGGTGTGCTTTTCTGTGGAATAAATCATTTTTACTAGTATCTGCATCGAGTTCCTGGTTTGTGCCTCATTGTCTTTTCTATCTGCACTGTGGTTGACAACAAATCTTTTATCCAAGTGGATTCCTGTATTGGAGTAGTTTTTTCAATTTCGAGTGTTTAGTAATTCGACCCGGTGTTGGATGGTGTTGGCGAGGCAAGACCGTAATATGGAAGGCATTTTAAAGGAACTCACTGTGGTATTGGGTAAGCTAGTACAAGCTTATAACAGTGAGAGATGTAATAACGAGGACACGTTGGTCAATAGTCCTACAGACACACAGGTGGAATTGTTCACCATGCATTCTCCAAATGACATCACGCCAGGACAAAGAGTGAACAAAACCACCACATACAGTGGTGTCGTTGGTAGGAATAAGACTGTCGTAGGTGCTACTAATACTACTGATGTTGTTCCATCAGGCTCGACGGACAACACTACCCAGCAACGTAATCTTGCTTCCTGGTTTGAGGCCCCTGAGTTAAACGTGCATCCTGATTCGTCTACATATGACCAGAGGGGTGACGTTTACCAACCTGTGCTAACGTTGAGGGAACAGATTTTCAAGTACGAGAAACTGTGTACGAAATACAGAGCGATTCAACTGGACAGTATGTTTTTGTCCAAATCTAAAGATATGAAGCAGGTACCAAAGGGTCTGCGCCTTTGGAAATTACCCACGGGGGTTGATCCTGGGTCAGAGGCGTACCAGGAATTAACTGAGCTATACCAGAAAACAGGTATGGAACTGTTAGATGTAATTTTACGCAACAATGATATCAAACTTAAAAAGTTGTGTGAGGAAATAGTTAGACTCGATTCAAGTATCACAACAGATTTATTGTTTTTTCAACATCAAAACCAGTTTGAAAAAGTTATTAAAAATGTTGAAATTTTCGTTAAAAAGAATACTAATATAAAAAATAAAAAACTGGCTAGAGACTGTGTTGACTACAAAAATGGGGTTGCGTATCCACCAGGGTGTAACGCAACCAGTTTTCAAAATAGGACACATACCAGGGTTGATTCCTATTTTTCCAATAGGGATGGAATTGATGATTGTCAGGACAATGAGATTTTTTTAGAGGAACCAGTGATGCCTCGGAGGTCCGAGAGACTTCAGAACAAAGGGCAGCATTACAGCAAGTTCCAGCAAACGAGCCCGAGGAGAAAGGGGAGAAATTATTAGTTGAACTTTTTACCTGTGTACATTTTGTTAATTTTGAAGTGTGCAAAGACATCGATGCTCTGTTTGTTGTTGATAATTTACAAGACCACAATTTTCATGATGAGTGTGTTATGGGGGGGGGGGTTAACGACCAAGTTACAGTATGCACACCAGCATCTTCTTGTAGAAACAGTGTTGTTGACGACAGTTTAGGTAACGAGATTTCACATGACTTCATGCAGTACGGGATTGGAAGTGCTGCAAATGAAGGGTGTATATTTACATCGGTCAACACTGGCAGTATGGAACTTCCTGAGGTCAATATTTTAGTAAACATGGGTCAGGATGTGTCCGGATTAGATGGGTGTGAAACCAGTGTGGATGTTGGAACACTAGCTAATGAGGTATTGACACCATTTGGAGGGATGAAACATAGTATAACCAAAGAGAAAGGATTCATTATTTATAATTACACTGATCTTACACTTAATGAATCACATTTCCAATTGTTTAGTAGAGGTGACAAATTTGTACCAAGTCACAAGATTGATTTAACACAGCTATTAAAAAATCTAAAATTGTATGTGAGAGAATTAAACTTAAAGTTACACTTTTTCGAGTCGTGCCCTGGTACAATTGGTCAGGACAAAGGGCAGAAGACTATAATACTTAAAAGGAAGAGTACTTTCATGCCACTCCCCAATAAGGAATTGAGTATTTTTGAAAATATAGTTGAATATGAATTGAGGAAAATTTGTACACAAAAAACTAGGTATGGTGACAACTTGACCAAGGATGAAAGAACTATACTTCATGAATTCAATTCATCCAGGCAGTACAGGTGCATGAGACCTGACAAGGGTGAGGGGATGGTAACCATGCAAAACATCGATTATACCTGCCAAATCATGAAAGTATTAAGTGATGGTAGCACCTACAACAGGGTGTCTATGCATGAGGTCAACATAGCATATCAGAAAATTGATATGTACCTGTTGGACGGCTTTATACCAAGGCGCAATCAATGAGGTAGAATATAATTATCTTGTAGTGAAATTTCCCAAAATGCCAAAATTTTTTGGAATACCGAAGGTACATAAGGGAACTGAACATCTGCAGTTCCGACCTATTGTTTCTGCAAAGGGTTCAAAAACTGAACCCTTGGCTGCATATGTTGACCTATATTGCAAAAAAGCCTTATTGGATGCAGGGCACATAGTGAAGGACTCGTGGCATTGTCTTGAGAGACTGAAGTTGGTGGATTGTTCTGATATGGATAACTTTGGTTTCTTGACAATTGATGTCATCAATTTGTTTTCTGTAATTCCACATCAAAATGGTCTTGAGTTATTCTATGATAGTCTTTTGTCTAGTCCTAGTTTTGACTTGGAAAAATTGGAGATTTGTTACGGGTTGATGGAACTCGTTTTAGA
>NC_056739.1:262278210-262530710 GCF_019279795.1 Protopterus annectens
CATAGACTCTCACACCTTAACTATGTAGTGCATTCTGAGAACAAAACTAAAATACAAACCCTTCTAAGGATTAACCTCTTAAACAAACCTACTAATCCCTCCCTCCTAGATGGAGATATCCACCCTAACCCTGGTCCTACTTCCCCTTCTCCCCTAGTGTATACACCTAAACCTAATAACACCTTCTTAATAGGCCATCTTAATATCCAAAGCTTAAACAATAAAGTACCATACCTGCATGCCCTCCTACATACTCAATCATTTGATATTCTCTGCCTCTCAGAAACCTGGCTAAAACCTACTACTAAAGACACTGAAATTATTCCCCAGGGCTATAATATAGTAAGACTCGACCGTCCCAACCGCAAAGGTGGTGGTGTTGCCATCCTTTATAAAAATCTTCTAAATATCACTACCCTTCCAAACTCTCCAACTCATGATAACAAAATAGAAGTAATCATTGCTAAACTTCAATTAAATTCCAAAAATCTCTTTATATCATCTGCATGTACCTGCCTCCTGGTAACAACATACCTATCCTTGAGAATTATCTCAGTTGGGTATCAGCTACTTATCCACAAGAAACTATTATACTAGGCGACCTTAACATAGACTGGAATAGCATAAATGCTGAAAACCCTTCATCTCATATCAACCTACATAGTTTTACCCAAACTATTACCTGTACAACCAGGCGAAATAAACATAGTAATAGAGAAAGCATCCTAGACTGGATACTTATAAACAGAGTCGAACATAACTACAAAACAGGAACCCTGCCTGATGATGTTAGTGATCACTCTTTAACCTTCATAACTAGAGAAAAGACTGATTGTACTATCCCCCATATTACAAGGAAAGTACGCACCATCAAAAATTTTAATCCTGACCTATTTCAGACGGAACTCGGTTTATGTAACTGGAACACCTTAAAAAAGCTTCCTCTTGAAAATGCAGCAATCTACTTTAATACAACTTTTTTATCTATTCTTGATAAACATGCTCCTGAACGTAGCATTAGAATTAAATCCAATTCAGACCCCTGGCTCTCCCATGAAACAAAAAAACTTATTCTTACTAGAAATAAAGTTTGGGCCTCATGGAGATCCCACAGAAATAACCCTGACTTTCTACACTTCCGTCAGCTTAGAAATTTAACTAAAAAGGCAGTAATATCTGACAAAAAGAAATTCTACCTTGAACTACAGCAAAACCATCTAAATAATTCTAAACTCTTTTGGTCCTCAGTCAATAAGCTCCTCTCCCCAGGAACCTCTAAAACACCTTCCCCTATTAATGCTGACCCTGATTCCCCCCAACAAATTGCAGATGCTTTTCACTCTTTCTTCACTGATACTATACAAGCTCTAGCTAAACAGCTAAATGCCAACAACTTCTGCCAACCAAGCAACATAACTAACACCTCCTCTAAATTCTCTCTACAACCTATCTCTACAATGTTCATTTATAGACTCCTTCTTAAACTAAAACCTTGCACCCCCTCTGCTGACAAGCTCCCTTCACTATTTCTACAAAAAGCTGCCAAAGTCATCGCATATCCTATATCTATTCTCATAAATAGGACCATCAAAGAAGAAATCATCCCTGATATCTGGAAAGCCTCTCATATCATCCCACTTCATAAAGGTGGAAATTCCAACGACTATTCAAATTATAGACCGATTGCTCTCCTCTCACCCTTGGCAAAAATTCTAGAAAAATGTATTCATCATCAACTTGTACAATATCTCTCTCTCCACAATATTATAGCAGACTGTCAACATGGTTTTAGGCCATATCACAGTACTACGACTGCCTTGCTTTCCTTTGTAGATACTATTAATCAGAACCGTAATAACAACTTACTCTCTTCTGCCCTCTTCATTGACTTCTCAAAAGCATTTGATATGGTCAACCATGCATTATTACTTAAGACTCTTGAATCTCTCTCTTTCGATTCCTCAGCCATTACATGGTTTAATTTCTATCTCACAAATAGAAAACAGGCAGTTCTATGGGATAACCATATTTCCTCTTACTTGCCTGTTTCCATTGGAGTTCCTCAAGGCTCTATCCTTGGCCCACTTCTTTTTTCCCTCTTCATTAATGATCTGCAAACAATAATCCCTCAAGCTACATGTATTCAATATGCTGATGATTCTACACTCATCTGCTCAGCATCTTCCACTTCAGAACTAATCTCGCACCCAAAATGTCTTTAATACTGTGGAAACATGGTTCTCCAGTCGTCTCCTCTTACTAAATGCCAAAAAAACTAAACTTCTTCTCTTTACCCCCACTTCCAGGACCTCCCCCTTAAACTTTAATATCTCCTCTAACAGTGCTACTGTCATCTCACCTGACGCTACAACTAAACTGTTAGGTATTACCATTGATAATAATCTCTCTTTTGACCAACATATTAACAATTCCATAAAACTAGTTAACAGAAAAATAGGATCTTTGTATCGAATTAGACCATTTCTTACACCATCTACTAGAACTAAGATTGCTCTTTCCCATCTTATTTCTACTCTTCTTTACGCCTCACCCATCTTTACCAACCTCAAGAAAAACAACCTTAACAAATTAGCTAGCTGCTACAATAGCATTGCTCGCTTCACTACTGGTAACCCCTATAGAACCCATCATTATCTTAACTTGAAACAACTAGGCTGGCTTGAAATTCAAAACTATCTTACTATCCATCAACTCATTCTGGCCCATAAAATACTGTACCAACCAAATAACACTCCTGTACTCTCCCAACTCATAATCCCTTATAGCAATCTTAACTCTCTCCGCTCTTCGAGTAAACTATTGACTACTTCTAAAAAATCTAATAATACTGCTGGTAACTCCCTATTCACCAATTCTGTTGGTACTAAATGGAATTTGTTACCTACTAGCATAACAATAATTTCTTCTCTGCCCCTTTTCAAGCAAAACATTAAACGACACTTCCAAAACCACTGGCTTTGTTCCTGTAGTAAACCTGATTAACCTTGCACTATTACTTCTTATCTCAAACCATCTCTCTTATTCTTCTTTTACTCTTTTCTCCTCCCATCTTTTCTCTTCTCCCTTTTCATCCGCACCATGCTTCTTTCCCTGTTAACTTTCTTAACCTGCTTTCTCCACCTCTTATCCCTTTCTCCCTACCCCACTCTTATTGTTCCACTTTCATTATTTATTATCTTTGTATCCTGATCTCTAAGTATTTTTAATTCCTGTATGATGTTGTTTTAAATTTCTCCGTGTGTGGTAGTAAGTAATTAATTTTATACTAACTTGTTAGAAGATTTTTGAATTTTTTTTGCTGTTTTTACTAACCTTTTCCTAAATGGCTTATTATCATCTATGTTGATTTTTATGTATGTATACATTTTTTACTTCTGTGGAGCTTTTCTCCTCGGGCCTCTACTGAAAATGGAAATATATCCAGCTAGACTAGCCCGGTCAACAAATGTAAAATAAAATAAAATAAAATAAATGTCCAGAACATGGAGTGGAGTCATACCTCTGCACCAATAGTCTCAACCTCTTAGGGAAGGGGATGTCATGGACATATTGCAGATATATATATGCAGGCTGTTGCTACTGTAACAGAGGTTGTCTTAACAGAAATGCTGTGTGTGGGAGGTCACATCTGCTATTGACATGTATACCATCAGTTACTGACAGACATCCTAAGGTCATCATAGTACAGTACCATTAATATCACAATAATGGTCCTGTAGAATACAGCAGCGATATGACCAATAAATGTGGATAGGCTGACACACGCTGGTCACTCCAGAGGTATGTATACACAGAGCCCCTTAGAATAAGACATGTAGACCAAGTCTGACAATGTGGATGGTAACAACCATGTAAAGGGGTATATCAAGTAAATATTGGAATACATATGCCCGCACAGTTTATGCATTCACACACTGCTGTCTGTCCTGACACATAATAATTCATGGTGCAGAGGTCACATGGCCACATACTACCCACAAGTTAGTGACATACATCTGTACAGAATCCCACTGCTTTGTCAGACATACATGACAGTTATGGTGGCCTGGCAGCAGTACATCTGACAAATATCTGGACATAACATCACACTGGGTAAGTACACTAAGCTGCGAGGCATGTAACAAACCACTGTGCAAACTACAGGCAGACTGCCACAACACTGGCCTATATTTCTTTTGGGGGAATACACATGTACCTGCAAATATAGCAGGCTGTACAGGCATGTCACAGCACGGAGTAACAGACACTTATGTGAAAGTGCATACCCACAACCAGTGTGAACACAGCCACAGCCACATATGGTAAATGAGCTTAATATTACAGTATATGGACTGTCTGATCAACACCATCCTCATATGTGCCACTCGCACACTAACCCTACATATACTGGACCACTACATAGTGTGGTCCGATGCCTGCCTGTCTGTGGTATGGGACATGTGTGTGTTTGGCCCTACAAACATGTAAGATGATAGGGTACCATATACTGAAGCAGCGTGTAACATCAGATAGAACAGGACCAAGAACAATGACATCTACCACAGTCTGTACACTGGCCAAGTATATATTCACAATACTCACACTGTTGACAATCACCATAAGTACACAGACCTCAGTACTGTACACACTACCACAGAATGCCCAGGTTATGTCCTAAAATATAACCCCTACTATACATAACATGTCTAGCAGTCTGTCTCCCCATATTGTTATCAGGTATGATGTCAGTAAATAATGGTGTATTGAACATATGCACCTCTTACTGCATGACATATGCACAAAGGTTGACATAGTTGTGGCTGGAGTCACAAACACAGGGCCAATATTGACATGTTGCTGTGATAACCTTATACATTTACTGTTGTAACAGGGTTTGTTGTGACATATGTCCTGTTAGGGATATGAAGTCAGTAACTCTCATGGCTGTCACCATGTACTCACTGCAATCCTCAGACTACATTTCTGCAGTTCTAAGATAGGCAATTTTTGAGTACCACAAGACACATAAGACTCCAAACATTGGCCAGTCTGCAGATAACCCTCCAGGTGGGAGTTTTATTAAATAATGTAGACCAGCCATATCTACACAAACCCAGTTAAACCAACATTACTTCAAATGCAGAAGTGCAAAACTTACATACTGTAGTCATGTCTGGAACATCCCACTCCTGTTTGTTCACCTGTCTCCACAATGTATGGTGTTAGAGGTATATCCCACTGGGTCTAGGACTATTCACTGAAAGTACATTTCACTGAAACACATTTGACTGTGCACAATTCACTAAAAGCTCAATTTACTGAAAACACAATTCACTGAAATACATTTCACTGAAAGTTATATGTGGCCTTTTCCCCAATTTAGTGTGACCCTGGAGTTAGAATATATAGTAAGGAGGGTGTGGGGGGCAAATATGCTTTCAGTGAATAGTCCTAGACCCATCCCACTACCATCTGTGATGCTGTTTGCAAAACACCAACATGAAGTCCTGCTCACAGTAAATGAAAAGGGCAACAAACACATGATGTTCCTAGTTATAGAAGTATGTTTCCATGCAATTGGCTATGGGAATGTTATCACAGCTGTTCCACATGCAGTCAGCTAGTGGGGGACTTCAATTCATGCACAGGCCATCAGCTGATCATAAGCATCACTTACAAAACACAAGCTGCTGCTTAGGCAAAGCAGGTGTACTTCTCCACATTCGCCAGAGAGGGAGTGAGTGAGAGATAGTCAGAGACAAAATAAGACAGGGAGGGGGTAGATGAGTAAAAGCTAAGCATGTTTGTGTCACACACTTACTAGTATGGGATTTTAAACCCCTGCCTGACTATGTATTGCTATTACATGTCTATGCAGTTATTGCATGCACCACAGAGGTTACATGTTGGTGAGCTGTCCAAAGGTATATATGATGGTGAGTGACATCAGCAACAGTGATAAAGAAGGGATAAGGAAGGTGGAGTACATGTGCCTGTCTACAAGAACAGTTGTCAAAGATGACACAGCTACAGTCTCTCAGGGGCTCACACACATTATCACAGTTGGCAGGGACAGGATTAGATTTCCTAACTAACTATTTTGCAACACTACAGTAATACGCAGGTATCACATACACCACAGTGGTTATAAGGCTGATATATTGGCAAAGGGTATGTCAAGGTGTCTGACATCAGAAGGTATGTTTGAGTAGGTCAATGGGAGATGTAGTGAGTGTGAATGGCATCCAAATCATTATACTCCACACACACACACACAGACATAGGTTTGCCAGTACTGGCATGCATGGGTGTATTGCTTCACATGTGTGTAGTGGTTGACTGCACCAGAAGGCTGTACAAGGCTAAATAAAGGGTATACATTGGCATCAGGCCACATGACAATAGTCTGCAGTGTGGCTCATGGGTGTAGTGTCTGGATTGACCCACACAGTTGGGTATTGCATTCACCTGGCACTCATCTGGGTTACTGTTGTGGGTGGCCAGTGCTGTACAATGCTTGCCATGTATATGCTCTATATTCCATAACATGGACATTATCTGGGATGTGCACACATCCAACATGCATGTTCTGAGACACGTGGAAGTGTACCTGGGGTGACTGGGGTATCTTGTGTAGACAGATTATTATCAGATGTGCCATTCCTGACCTATTGTGGTGAGAACTGGCAATGGAAACCAGGTTCCCCCTGCATCTACATGGACAGCATGATACAGGTATTCACTGGTGTCGGTGGCATCTGTCCATACAGGGCATGTGTATAAGGCATGGTATGTACTTTGGGTCTTACATTTGATGACTGTACAGTTGTTGCAGGTGTCCAGTGAAGACATAGCAAATGAGCACTGTATGCAATGATGTGCCATGTCTTCTGTAGTCCACTGCAATCAAACCATGGTTACTATCTGTGGGCAATATACAGGGAACTAACAACATAGTAGTTATTGTCTAGCCAAGTGTGTTTATTTATGAGACATGGGTGGCAAGTGTTCTCTGGGTAATGCAAGGGTTGCTTATATTGTTCCCAAATCCGTGACATCACACGTAGGGATATGGATTGTCTACCTCAGCCTCTCTGCTGTTTGACCTCTGTTGTCCTTATAAGGTGGACATTGTGACATATAATAGGCCCACCATATAAGAATTTTGCAAAACCCGCTCCATGAGTCCTATTATTACACACGCACACCTACCGCCACATGATACTAATGATGAACACACACACAGAGTCTCACAGTTGCCATGTCTAGGATTAGAACTCCTACCTAACTAGATAAATCACACTACAGAACTGAGCAGGTATAACATGTGCTACAGAGATTACTGCATTACTCCTTCCCCAAAGGTGTATTTCAAAGTGAATGACATCAGCAGACTTGCCAAAGTAGGGCAATGGAAGTTGTAGTGACTGTGAATGGCCTCAAAATGACCCCTATACAGGTAAACAAACACACACACACAATGTTTTACCAGTTGCCATGTTTGGGATTAGAACTCCTACCTAACAAGCACATCACACTTCAGCATTACACAGTTATAGCATGCACCGTAGAGCCTATTAAGCTACTCTTTCCCCAAAGGTGTATTTCAAAGTAAATGACATCAGCAGGCTTGCCAAAGTAGGGCAATGGCAGTTGTAGTGACTGTGAATGGCCTCAACAGCATTGATCCCTACACAGAGAAACAAACACAAATAGTTTTATAGTTGCCATGTCTGGGATTAGAACTCCTACCTAACTAGGATATAACACAAAGTTTGACAGCTGCCATGTCTGGGATTAGAACTTCTACCTAAGTAGGACATCACACTACAGCATTACGCAGTTATAGCACGTGCCACAGAGCTTACTGGGCTACTCCTGCCTGGAAGGTGTATTTCAAAGTAAATGACATCAGCAGGCTTGCCAAGGTTGGTCAATGGAAATTGTAGGTCAAAGGATCATAGGTTCATAGTTTGGTACTAGCTGTCGGCCCTAAGGCCTATACATGCCTAGCCATGACAATTCCCTGGCTTTGTCTTCCCACAACATTTACTTTCCTGGACCCCTGTCTAGCAGGGCTACTGACATGATCCCTGGGGTCAATTTCTTATATCCCATCCAATTGTCAAGGTTCCTCTTGAAGAGGGCCAAAGAGGCACTCTGCTTGACATTTATGGGCAATCTATTCCAGAGTCTGGGAAGTTTTTGGGTCAGGAACACATCCCTCCAACATGTTTTGTTCATTGTGATGACAAGGTTTATATCTCTGGAGCATGTGGCTATGAGGGATTTGGATTTCTTTAAGTGTAGCATGTCCAACACCTCTGGGTTTGACATGGTATTGTATGTTAAGCAGAGATCACCTCTGAGTACAAGATATGTGACAGAGTATAGCTGGATGATTTTCAGATAGTCAGCATAGGACATCTGGTTTAGGCCTGTGATTCTTTTAGTGAGGTATGGCTGCAGCCTGTCTAGTTATTGCAGATGTCTTGTGAGGTACATACCAAATGGGGCATTTTAGTCTGTACTGGGTCTACTGCAAGATGACTACAGTGGGACAACAGACTCCTTTTTCCTGGATGAATAGCCCTTAGTGATGAGGTGTGCCATATAGGTGGATTTCCTGACTGTTGTGGTGATGTGGTTATCAAGGGTGAGACCACTGTCCACCTGTGTCCCTAAGTCTCTTATTACACTTTAGGTGTTTAGTGTACTAGCACCTATGTGGTACTTCATGGGTACATGCCCCTTCCCAAAGGGGATAACTATACATTTCTTGGCATTGAGCTTGAGGCTATGGCTCAGGCACCAATCATCTCTTTCTGTCAGGCCCTTCTGTAGAATATCCACATCATGTATGGATTCAGTATTGGCTCCCAGTTTGCAGTCATCTGCAACCTTTGTTAGCCAGAGTCCCATACTTCAGAGCAGTAGATGCACAACAAGAGCGGCCCCAGGACTGAAACCTGAGGTACTTCAAATGTAACTTATCTGGAGCTGGATTTGGAGTCACCTACTTTTATGGTATGGGTTCTGTCAGTACAGCAGTTGGCAACCCATTGGGTGACGTAGGGATTAATGGCCAGCTTGGTACATTTATCTGTGATTCCAGACTGGGGGATGGTGTTGAAGGCCTTGGCAAGGTCCGGATAAGTTGTGTGAACTGCCTTACCCCCTACCACAACTCTGGTGACTGATTCAAAGATGTCAATCAGGTTCAGAAGACATTTTCAGCACTTCACAAACCCAACCTGGGTGGGGTCCAGTGTTTGCAGGTTGCCAATGTCTTTGTTTATAAGTTCCATGATAATACATTCCATGGCCTTGCAGATCCTTTATGTGTTTCCTGCATTTTCACTGATACCCAGGTGACGATTCAGAAGGATACCCCTAAAATAAGTCTGATGACCCTCTTTTAGCCCAGATAATATCGGTTATCCCTTCTTATGGAATTGGCCAAGAACTATTACCACACGCTTCCTCTCAAACTGGATCTACTCACGCAAGATAGAGAGATTTTGATTGATTGCAGTATCAATAAACTTCAACCAACTGACTGAATGATTCAGTTTTGACACCTTTTAGGCACTTATTATATGAGAATGTGCAACAAGTACTAATGCAGGAAATAAAGCCTGCTACTAGAAAGTCCTATGTTGCTAAGTGGATATGATTTCTAGTTGGTAGCTGACTAATAACCAAGGGTCCATCAGGGAATTTGTTGCACTGATGCTCAAATATTTGTGTGAGTTACTTGCCTCTGGCCTTGCATATTTCTCTATAACATTTAATCTTTTGGCCATGTCATAGTTTCATATGTAATTACTAGGCCAGCTGCCCTTGTAGACCAATTTAAGCCTAGCCATTTTCCCTTTTTGTGCTTGAAATAACCCTACTCCATTTGGTTATAGATTTGCCCCAAATGAGAACAACTGGGATCATACCATATATAATTTGAGGGGGCCCATTCATGGGATTAAAGCAGCTGCATTTGTCCTTTACTAAGTCCTACAGGGTCATTTCAAGGGTAAATTTTCTGTTTCCCATCCACATATCTAAGTTGTCCTTGAAAATGGACAGGTATGAGTTTTATTTTATTTCAGCATGTCAGCCCGTGGATCCTCTTCTTTATTTTCTTTGTTGTGAAACAGTTTCCAAAAGGAGACTTACAGCTGAAACCTTCTCATTAACTGGTTACTCCTCCCTGGGATTTCTGCTATGTGCTTAAAAACTCAACCTTATCACCTTTTGAAACTGATGTAAGGTTCTTGATTTGGAAAACCATATTTGTCATTGCTCTGACATTTGCAAGAAAAAGTATCTTGAATTACAAGCTGTCACAGTTGGTGAAACTTTTAGGCATCTTTAAGAACAAACATCTCATTCATGCCCAAGGTGGTTTCACAGTTTACTCTGAATCAAGCCATCAGTCTCACAATTTTCTACTCAGAAAGTTAAATTGAGGAAAAATGTATTCTGCATACTCTGTGCACAGGTTGCACAGGTACAGAAGTAAGCCCTTTAGAACAGCTGATCAACTATTTCTTTCTTATTGAGGCAGAAAAAGGGGGTTCCTTGGGACTAAACAGACAAGTTCATGCACTGGTCCTCAGCTATATATATTTTTTTGTTATTCCCACCTTTGCAAATCCATTCCAGGCCATATCAAGGCATATTCCATTAGAGACTTGTCTTATTTGATGGAGTAATGTAAAGGTGTGGACTCCAGATATATTTTGGCATCAGCTACAGGATCCTCTATACATACTTTTACAAAGCTTTACAAACTGTAGTCTTTTCTAGGTCCAGGTCAGACTTTGCTAGGATCATTCACCAGGGGCTTGTGGAGCCATATCTGTTATCCCACCAGGATTGATAGACATCGGTATACAACCCATATAGCCTAAAGACTACTGCAGCAATGGAAATGATGAACATGGTACAGTTATATAAGATGGACCTACCCATAATAGTAGATGTTTTAATTCCTCGCTGCTCCAGGAGCTACACTCACCCTCCATCTCTATGCTCTTGCATATAGTGAAGTTAGGATATAAAGCAGAGTTGTGTTTGGTTTCTACTTTATATGTTCTGTTGTTAGTATTGATTTCAGGATGTAAACCTCTTCAGTCATTGTCTGGGCAAGAATGTCCTGAAGAAAGCTTCACTCTGACTGATTTCCCAACACCAGATAAACCAGCCATCAGTTAGAGTGAAGAAGTGGGGAAGCCAGAGCTTTAACAAGACACAATTGTACGTTTTAAATGTGTAAGGTTTTAAATGGTTCCTTTACATGTATATCTAGTTATGACCATATTTACATGTCTATTTCAGTATGCTGATATCAAATTTTATTTAAAACTGTACAAAGAATATTGCTGACATAACTATAGTATCATGTCTGGTAGTTAGTGCAAGGAATTTTGGCTATGAGCTGTTTCCTGTAGTGCAGGATTTGATTAACATTTGACTACTGCGTGACTCGATGCAAGTCACTTAATCAAACATTGGCCTGGTCATTTGGAAAGATACAAAATATATAGTCCAACAAAAGAAGTCAAGTACAGTTCCACAGCTGAATGAACAAAATCCAAAACTTCGTAAAAACAAAGAACTTTAATGTGGAAATAGATGAGCGCTTTCACAATTTAAAAATTGCTTCTTCAGAAAGCAATTTTTAAATTATGAAAGCGCTCATCTATTTCCACATTATAGTACTTTGTTTTTACAAACTTTTGCATTTTGTTCATTCGGCTGTGGAACTGTACCTGACTTCTTTTGTTGGATTTGGTTTAATTTTGGTTTTGGTACAGTGTATTACTTGGAGGCGTGTTCTTTTTTCTACTTGTTAGAAAATATATAATAATGATCACCAAGTCTAAAAGCAAACAGTTTTATTTATTAGTTGGTAAATACCTTTGTGCTATTGTGCACTATCAGCCCATACAAACTAACTAAAAACAGCACCTTAAATACATCTCCAAATCATAAAAACATTAATTTAATTAATTAATTAAATTCCATAGCAACCAGTATATACTAATAACATTAATTTATGTGGTTTCAAGGCAGGTTTCAATGCAACACTATCATTAAGGCCAACACCTTTATCTGCTTGTAAATTAATGATCCATTTTACTTCATCAGCTTCTGTTCTACCAGCTGAACATCCCCTTCTGATATTAATAGCCAGTAGCACCACCTTAAATTAAAAGACATGCCCAGTATTAGCTCTAATGTGTCTACTTAATGCGACCATACTCACATCCCTGCTTATGTTCCCTAAGTGCTCAATAATCCTTTCTTTTAAAACTAAATTGGTCCTTCTGATATAAAAACAGGGACATTTTTTACAAGTAGCTAAATATACAAGGTCCCTGCTCTTACATTCAGCATAACATTTAATATAATATTTTATCTCAGTTGTGTGAAGAATAAAAAAAAATGTATCTGATAGGACTGCAGGCTTTACAATTATGACACGGAATGACCCTATTATATCAGTTAATATGCATTAATATGCGTTATCTAGTATGAATATTTTTTGCATAATAATGTTGCTGCTTCAAAGATGGCCAATTCTTAAATGTAAAATATGGCTTTTCACCTACCGAATTTGTAATCCCCTCATCTGCTAGTAATATTGACCAATTCCTTTTTATAACATCACAGACCAAACATATTACTAGAGTGAGTAAGATTCATTCTAACTTTTTAGGGGTCTGCACCTTTTCTTTATGTTGTTCCCCCTGACAAATATAAGGTCTATGTACATGACCCTCATTTCCTTTAATTCTTGAACCAAATCCCAAATTTCCTTTTGTTTATAACCTCTTTCATTACATTAATTACTTAGGGATTCAAAATCCCTGTCTAACTCTACCGTGGCCATATGCAATCCAGACACCCTCAAAAATGGAACTTTTATTGCATTACAATATACATAACTCAGGTGCATACTTGTATGGTGTAACTTATTATTTCTCCAGCATGGCTTTCTGTGGACCTTTGTATCAAAATCACCATGGGTATTCTTACTGATCGATACATCAAGGAAATCCATGCAATAACATGATTGCTTTAAAGTAAATTTTAAGAAATCTGTACTATGATTCAGCTCCCCTACAAAAGTATTCAGTTGCTTCTCATTCTCCTGCTATCACATAAACACATCATCAACAAATCTTTTGTAGCATATGATGTTAGTTTTAGCAGTATCATTTTACTAAACATTCCTAACTTCCCAAAAAGCCATAACCATATTGGTGTAGCTATTGGCACATGCTATGCCTATAGCTATGCCCAGCTTCTGCAAAAAATATTCTTCATTGAAAATGAATACATTATGTTCTAGTAAACCAAGAAGAGCAAAAATGAATATAATATGATTATTAGTATAACTACTATGAATGGATAAAAAACATTTGACCGCATCTAAATTATAATCATTAGGTATTATGGTGAATAGCGTGCATATATTCATTGTTACTAGCACCAAATCTTTACAGTCAGCCAAACCACTAATACATTTATGTAGACCCTTTAAAAATCCTCCACATCTGTAAGAACTACTGGTTCCCTAACTAAAACAGATTTCAGGTTGTCTTCCACATAAATTGAGATCAGTTCTGCTGACCAAGCTTGCCCTGCAATAATAGGTTTCATTGCTAGCTCTGTGGAATGTTTATGAATTTGCCGAAGCCCATGCATCACTGGTAATACTTATACCTTATATAGTTAAAACTCAATTCAATATTCAATGCCTGCCAACATTTCAGGAGCTCCAGATATTGCTCTCCATAAGCAGAAAATCTGTAAACCCCTCAGAATCACGTTATGGTGCAGGCAGGCTTCTAAATGAAGCTTTTGCCACTGTAATCTTTTAACTTTATACAGTTTATTCTCCAAGTCTTTAGACAGATTAGAGCTAATACTGGCCATTTAAATTTAAGGTGCTGCAGTTGACCGATACGAATATCAGAGTGGGATGTTTAGCTGGTAGAACAGAAGCTGATGAACTCAAATTGATCATTAATTTACAAGCAGATAAAGGCTTTGGACTTAATGATAGTGTTCCATTGAAGCCTGCCATGAAAGCACAGAGATTATGACATTAGTAGATATTAGTGTCTATGGAATTTGTTTAATTAATTAAATGTTTTAATGAGGTTTTAATGTCTTAGAGGTGTATTTAAGGTGCTGTTATTAGTAAGTCTGTGTGGTATGATGAAGTGCACATTACCACAAAAGCTCTTAATAACTAATAAATAAATCGGTTTGCTTTTAGTCTTGGTCGGTGTTACCCTGTATTTTCTATTACTCTGGCTGTGTGGATTGATCTTTGATTACAGTGCATACTTTTGTTGGACTTTCAGTTGGGAAAAATTGAGATAGGTTCCTCCTTGGTCTCCCAGACCTCATGACTAGTAACAACCTTTAATCCTATGACTTTAGTTATGTTAGCCTTTTTGGAAACTCTCACAGTTGTACAAGTATAAGCTACATGCTGTAAGTGTTATCATATAAAGTAACTGAATTCTCATGTAAGAGAGTGATGGGATTTGGACTTGAGTTCCACATAAAGTAAAGGCATGTAGCAACATAACAAAGTTCTGCGTTTTGTAGCTCACAGCTGGGACATCATTTTGTCTCAAAATGTTGTCACAGCATTACATTTCAATTAAAGAAATCATTTGAAAATCAGCCAGTAGCTTAGTGTTTGAGATTTTGTTAGAATATGCTATAAAAGCCGTGCATTTGTTTGTAGTTGAACTGTAAAGAACAGATCTTACAAGCTCTGATAGTCACTTAAAAAACATTGATGGTTCAGTTATTCTCAGGCACAAGTGCAAGATTGACAAATCTGAAAGAAAACCCAAAAAGTGAAACTCTGTTAATTATGTACTAAACAAGTTTAAATAAATGGTCATCTTTGGTCTGTAAGTTTTTCTATAGTTCCCCATCGTTCTACATCCAACCTGTATTTAGGTTCATAGGTAGGTACTAGGCTATCTGCCCAAAGGCATTTATAAGCCTAGCTGGAATGTGTTGGCTTATGCTGCCCCCATAGATTATTTCCTTGTGCCTCTGTCCAGCAGAGCCATTGAAGTGATCCCTGGGGTAAACTTTATGTTTCCCATCCACTCATCAAGGTTTCTCTTGAAGAGGGTTAGCAAGGAGCTCTGTCTAATGTAGATTGGAATCTTGTTCCAGAGCATGGGAAGTCTCTGGGGCAGGAATCTATCCCTCCAGCACATCCTATTTATTGTAGTGGTGAGGTTTAGATCCCTGGAGTGTGTGGCTTGAGGGGATATGGTTTTCTTTAGGTGGAGCATGTCCATCAATTCTGGGTTGGACATGGCCTTGTATGTCAGGCAGAGATCACCTCTGAGTAGGCGGTATACAACCAAGTACAGCTGGAGTTTCTTCAGTCGAGCTGCATAGGGCATCTGTTTGAGGCCAGTGATCCTCTTGGTGAGGTACTTCTGTGGTATTTCCAGTTGTTGCAGGTGTCTTGTAAGGTACATCCCAAATGGGGCATTGTACTCTATGATGGGTCTGATGAGTGATGCATAGAGGGGCCCAATGACCTCTTTTGATCTGGATGCAAACCCTTTTGTGATTAGGTGGGCCACATAGAAGGATTTTCTAACCACATTGGCAATGTGATTATCAAAGGAGATGTTACTATCTACTTGGGTCCTCAGATACCTTATTACGTCTTCCATATTTAGGAGGCTACCACCTATGTGGTAGTTTGTGGGTACTTTGTTTTTTTCCAAAGGGGATGACTATGCACTTTTTGGCATTTAGCTTGAGGCCATGGTTTTGACACCAGGTATCTGTCTCAGTGAGATAGTTTAGATAATTCAGAGATGTTCAGGCTGCAAGCACATATTTGACTATGTGATAAAAAAGTAAACCTTGTAGTGTTTCTGAATGAACCACCATTTTAATAACAATTTACTGGAAAAATGCACAAAATAACGTATTTTATAACATTATGTTATGTGCTACTTATATATCTGGCTTAACTAGTATTGTATAGATATTTCATTTTAACAATTGTACACAAAAGTCAGAGAGCTAATAGAACAATCAACATGTCTGGCTGATGTATTGCTGGGTCTACTAAACAGTCTGCTTTGCCTAGCAAAGGATTGTTTCTGAGCATACCAATGAATTTTTGGATATATTATATATGAGAGAAAGGATACCATGTTCATCATAGAGATATACATTTAATCTGTCCCCACAGATATTACACAGTAAGGTCAGCAGTACAATTACCTATAGTTAAGGTAAGACTGGTAGTACTAGAAATAAACATTGGCAGTAGTGGAAATAAAGTCAAAATGTATGACAGGTAGTTTTTTTATGGGGAATATGAAAGCATGCCCTTTTTTCCAGGCAACTGCACCAGCTGTATTTTTGTTAGACATGTAATATTACCTTCAAACATTTTGGACATGGTCTGTCCAAAGATTATTACATGTACATTCAGCCACGGCTATCATATTTGCAGAAGCATCTCAGGTAGTGTTCTGGTTGGACAGTATCTGTGCCTACAGTTTCTCTTCCTTCTGCCATCCCTGTCTCACACATCCATTTATGTATCAGTCATATTCAGAGGTTGTACATTTAGATGTGTTCATTCAAATAACTGACCATTTCAAAGCTAGTCTTTGCCATGAGTTACTTTGTTGTATCACACTTCAGCTGTTAGGCTACATAGTATGAATACATGCCATTGTGAAACAGGTACATACACTTGTCTTTCAGACATAATTCACATACACTATACATATGTATTGATACATTCCATAATTTAATAACAATTGATATTGTCCAGGGGTCACTCAGGCAGACAGAGGCTGAAAAGCTTCAACATTGCAGAAAATAACCAGCAGTTACAGGACCCAGCGTGGCAGTCCTTGCTGTATGACATCAGTGCTACAGGGGGGGTGAATACAAAAATGGACTAGTGCAGCTGGCATCTTATACATATGATTTTCCAAGCCAAGCATAAGGCACAACAGACTGAATTGGAGCAATCTACCATAGGGGTGTCCCTCAAGGTTCCACATGATTCACTGAGAAAAATTCCTTTTGTCTCTGGCTGGAGGTGAAGCATCACATATTATCTCCAGAGGAAGATTTTGATGCTGATGACAGGATGATCCTGCCCTCCTTTTTGTTTCTGGGTGATAGACCATGTACTGTTTAGCAGCTGTCTGCCTGCACTGTTCTTACACATACTGAGTGAAGGGTTATCTCATTTACATGTTGAACAGTTTTCTTCATCTGCACCTCAGGCCTGCATTTGCATCCTGCTACCACTGAACGTACTGCTGGATGCAACATCATTTGTGGCATGAACTTCCTAATTCTGCATGCCAAATGGCAACCTAGTAGCATATGTCATTGGGTACACCATGGCACTTTGCATGTTCTATATTCAAAGGTATCTCCAGTAGGGCAAGTGAGATGATAAATTTTAGAAGTTGGACAGAGGACTGAGGTAGTTGCCACAGATGCATCCAATGATGATGCTGAAGGACTTGGATAGAAGTCACACTCTGAGAATATAAGCACATTCTCTGTACTTCTGAATGATGAGACACCCTCAACAAAGGGTGGAGATACAAGCAGAAATATCATGACAGTGTAATAGTACAAGCTGAGCAACCAGCATTCCGACAGTTAAAGAGATACCTTGTATGTGATATCATCATATATGCTTATTTATTGATTTATTTATTTGCTGCATTTGTTAATGAGGATAGTCTAACTGGGGTATGAAAAGGCATGTTTTCAGTGCAGAACAGGGAAGAAAGGGACCCCGGATTAAAAACAATTCAGTTAAAATACGGGAAATATAAATTAACAAATTACAAGAAAATGCAATTGATATACAAAGGCTTAATCAAATAATTATGTAGCTGATATGAAGGTAATTCTGATAAAACCAGAAATATTTACAGCTTAAGGACAGTTTAACAGATATGCCTAAAATGTTCACAGTAAAGTATAGCTTTACAGCTATGCAAAAATGTTCATAGTAAAGTATAATTCTTTAAACTCAAAAACAGTTCAGCAGACCTTCATTTATTTATGTAGTTATTTTATTTTATTTAATTTTATTTAATTTATTTATTTATGCATTGACCTTGGAGGAAAGATCTGAATAATGCAAGAGTATTCATTGATTTAGCGTGAGATGATGTATACTTGTAGGAGGGCTGATTGATTAAGATAGCTAAGGAAAAAATTATCATATGTGTGCATTGCTTCTGATGTTGGTATAGATATTACAGGCCATCAAACATATGGGAACAAGGCAACATATCAGGTTCCATGTGGACAATGAGATGCAGTCATTGCTGAGGAGTTAATCAGCAGATATGCAGAAATGTTTTCCAAGCACAATCTACTGCCAGATAGGCTGCACTGGTCCTGGCAATGATGTTGTACAATTCTTATGTGAATGCTACTCTGCGCCAATGACTGAAGTACAATTACCACCTCTCTGTTTATGATTGTCATTACTCTTGTGGGTGGCAACACTGTAGCACAATCCATGACCATGGTATAATATGTAAAAGGGTGACTTGTACCAAGGTCTTTGCATGGCAAATTCGCAGCATTGCTGTCAATAACTTTTAGAAAGGCTGCCCCCATCTCCTCATTGTAAGCCTGCATGAGGATTCCTGGCACAGTTGATTAGAAGCCTTTGCAGTCCTTATAAGCAAACTGCACTCAGGCTTAGGTAAAACTGTAGCTCCCCATCTCTGTCACTGGATATTACAAGTTCTGGTACCCATTATCAGCAAGCTGCATCCATTTCCAAATAAACCAGTTGCTCCCTATCCCACTATCAAGAGGTACCAATCCCTGGTTTTCCTGATAATCCTCACACCAAAAATTCAGTGGCTTCTACCCTTGCCTTGTGACGTACCTCCCAATTATACGTACATCAAGTGTGTTACTCAGTTTGTGTTGATAGTCTTACATTTTTAATGATTACTGTGACTTATACCACATTGCATCTTATGTTTTCTGTACTTGCAGTGAGATATGATGAGTACTGTGACCAAACCATGCACAGACCAGCATAGCTGGATCGTAAAACTGTAAGCATTATAATTAATCTGTGTGACACATCATGCTTAGTCTGTGACTTTGGTAATTTACAGTTATCAAGGTTCATAGGTTTTAACCAAATGTAACTGCTTTGTTAGCACTGCTTTCATTGTCTTCTGCTGCTGTAGTCATAAGGGCTTTATTCTGCACTCTGATGGGAGCAGAGGACAGATTAAATCCATTCAAGTTGAGAACTGCTGGTGGAAAACTTACTGTGTGCTTATCCTGTTGGCCTGAGGGCTTAACTCTGTAAAAGTATTTCATCCTGCTGCATTTGTAGAAGTTTTGCTATGTTTGTGCACATTTGCCTATATCTGGGAACATTTCTCAGGGTTTGTGAACTTATTTCCAAAGATTCCTGGTACTGCAGAAGTTTTGCACTTTGCTTTAAATGATTTGTCACTACACTTGAGCTCAAAACCAGTTATTTTTACATTAAGAGGGTTTTATTCTACCCTCTGTTGGAAGCAGAAAGCTAATTCAATCCATCCAACTTGGGAACTGCTGGTGAAAGGCTTATTGTGTATTTATCTGATTGTCCTGAGGGCTTTATTATGTAAAAGTATTTAATCTTGCTAGTATAAAAGCCTTACATTTCTGTGAGACTGTGCTCATTTATTCAGAGATTTCCTGTGCTTGGCTTGGTTGTCTGTGACTGCAAGACTCCTGGATTGAATCTAAGGCCATCCATATACCTACAAAGCTGATATAAGTATTTTTTGGCACTTCCTCTAACTATCTCAGTGTTATTTAACAGTTCTGTGCTGCATTTATTGATTTGGCTACCTGCAGTTGTTAAAGAAATACCATCTGTGTTTGTCTGTGTTTGTTGAAGTTCTCATACATTATCACACATTTCTGTATTTGGGAACATTTTTGAGGACCACCAAGGATTCTTAATACTGCAGGAGTTATGCCTTTTGTTGTAAAGTATTTCTCACTGCATTTGAATTCAAAAACAATTCATTTTACATTAAGAAAGTTTTATTCTGCACTCCGGTGGGAGCAGAGGTCTTATTCAACTCATCCAATTTGAGAACTGCTGGTGGAAGTCTTATTATACTTTTTTCTGACTGGCCGGAGGGCTTAACTGTGTAGAAGTCTTTTATGCTACTGGTGTAAAAGGCCTTGCATTTGCACATCATGCAAATGTGGTTACCAATGCCTTGTATATATGCAAACCTCTCCAGTTTAAAATCCTCTATAGAAAATGCTCTCCATAGTCACCCACTGTTATAGCTTCTTTAAGAGCTGCCAGTTTGTGCAGAGGGCAGCATCACTGCAGGTCATGCTATAGTATACTACTAAACACTCTCACTTAGATCTTTAAGTAACTCTCCCCTACTTCTTCCCATCCACTAAGAATCTGGCATAATGGATAGGCACTTTTCTGTCATCTCTGTTTGTGGGCTGGTAGATATGGCATCCTGAGGCAGTGTAGTAACTGCTTCATGCTCACTGACAACCATTTAATTTTAGAACAGGCAAACACTATGATAGAGGTGTAGATACACAATGTCATTGGAGGCAAAGCTCTCACATGACATATGACAAATCCAAACCAGGTTGTCAGTGTTACACTCTAAACACTCACTACCAATACTAAGGAACAAACACATAGACCCACATATGTGGAGGTACTCATATGTAATCTACTCAAACCTCCAAGTCCTTCTAAAAGCATCTGTCAGTGTCCCCCTTGCACACTCAAAAAGACAGCATCTCATATAACATATAATTCTGAAAATCATAGCAGCCCCACTTCCAAGCCAATAAGGCAACACTCCAAACAATGTAACATTCTTGTTATTGGTGATTCTATTGTAAAACTTACTGATATCCCCCTTACCAGGCTAAACAAGGGTAAGATAACAGTGAGCTGTCTGTCTGGAGCCAGGATCTACCTGGATCATGTATGCACTTAGGTCTTCAAACCCCAAGTACCAGCATGACATGGTCATAGTCCATGTAAGCATAAACAACCTAAGATGTACCTTACTGGTCTATTGAAGAGAGACATGGAGCTCTCTGAATATATTTTACAGGTAGGTATCAATCTATCCTTGGGTAGCATACTTCCTGCACCAATGATGATGCACAATACCAGCAAAAAATGATTGACTTCAACAGTTGGTCTAGTTTTTGCTGTCACAACCAGAGGATCCAATATCTGTCATCCTGGGGAGACAAGATTGACAAACCATGATGCTTTGCCAGAGATGGTTTGCATTTGTCACCACTTAGCTCCTGGATACTGGCAGAAACTGTATATATCCTTATAGTGCATTTTTAGGTCATGCCAAGTTGTTAAACACTCCAATATAATAAAAATCACTCATGACCACCTAAAAGTACTGCTGCTCAATGCTAAGAGTCTAAATAAAAAACTGCGCTCCCTGGAAGCACTCCACACCATGGAGAATGCAGACATATGTGCAGTTATGGAAAGATGGTTCAGAACCATGGAGAGCACCCCAGCTATCAAAGGCTATGATGCCTTTCATACATTTCAGTCCCCCCTCAGCTCAGGATAAAACAAATGGAGGAGGTATCTCAGCGCTCATAAAGGACAAGTACACCTCTAGACTGGTCCAGCAGCATAACTCACTTGAGCTGCTCCATGTCCAGCTAACCATAGGTGCGACTCCCTATCATATCCTTGCTTTCAACAGATCCCCCTAACATGAGTCTGGAAAACCACACCTCCTACCTAAATCTACTGGAATATCATAACATTCAGCCTAACACCATACTTATGTGTGACTTCAACTACCCCTCTTGCTCAGAGGTTTTTTGATTTGTCAATGCAAACAGCCTGGAGCAATTAGTTATCTCCCCAACTAGAGATAGAAATATCCTTGACCTTTTACTCATGAACATGGGAGGATGTTGCTCCTTCCCATATGTTAACTCCTCCCTGCTAATATCCAACCACAAAATGATTTCCTTTGATATTACAACTAACCCAGAACCCCCATCAAACACCAAATCTATTAAGAACTTTGCTAAAGTCAATCACCTCAAACTAAGTGACAGCTTATTAATCTATCAAGCCCTCCAAACCTAGATGGCACTGAGGCTTAATCTGTGCTCTACACAAAAGCACTGTGCAACCACATTCATAGCTGCATAGAGTAGGCAGTACTAGTCAGAGTCAAATCTATGATTACTGGCAAAAATAAAAGCTACACTGGTAGATCCCTAGCATAAACAGGCTATACAGCAAAAGGAAAACAAAATCTTCCCCAACACCAAAAAGGTATAGTAAAACATTGCAAAACAACACTCACCAGTTGACAAAAACAAATTAGAGAGCTGGTCAAATGTGCCAAAACAAACTGCAAGGTAAAGATAGCCTCCCAGGTGAAACACAATCATAAGGCTTTTTTTTGATTATGCTCGTAACCTCAGGGGAAATGCCCAACAAAATGCCAAGTTAATCATGAATGGCAACACTTAGACACAGCCTGAAACTGTAGCAAACCTGCTGGCCATCAGGTTCAGTTCAAACTTCTAGTCCCCCATCACCTCCTACTACACCTAAAGAAATACCTGCAACCATTCCCTTACTGGTCATTACCAGGGAACAGGTCCTTACTGTGCTGACTAAAAACAAAAACACAGCCTCCACTGAAGCATGCTTTTTAAATATATTAAAACAGGATCTAGCAGGGCCACTAGAAACCATCTTTAACCACAGCCTCCAGACAGGCTTTGTCCCAGAGAAATGGAGGATTTCTGCAGTTAGACAAGGGGGTGCCCATCAACTGAGCCATGGAACTAGACCCCCATAAGCTTGGCCATCCTTATCTACAAGGCCATGGAGAGAATTATCATGGATCTAATTAATGACAACACAGAAAATCTCCAAGCACTGGGCCAAACATAGTTTGGCTTTGTAAAAAGGAGATCTTGCCTGCTCACTCTGGTGAACTTCTTGGAGAAAGTCAACAGGGTAAAACGGTACACACTCCTTATCTAGACCTGGCCAAACCTTTTGAAACAATCCCCCATTTGGGGATCATAGGTAAGCTTACAGCATTAGGGATAAACCTCTATATCATCTGGTGGATAGCAAACTGGCTCACTAATAGGACACATTATCCAGATAGGAGAATCCACTTCCGATGAGAAACTTGTTACTAGCAGTGTCCCACAGGGCTCAATGTTGGGACCCTTCCTGTTTGGTATACACTTGTCTGAAGTGAGGGACAATGTTGGGGGCCACTGGCTCACCAGGTTTACCAATGACAGTAAGCTGGGAGCAATCATCGAATCCCCAAACAATATTGACATCCTGCAATCAGGCCTAAAAATGAGAAACAACTGGTTCCAAAATCATGGTTTGAGACTAAATGCTAAAAAATGTATAACTGCACCCTTCAGTAAATCAGATATCCCTGCAAATTATAATATTGATAGCACAGCTCTAAAAGTAGACCCAGTTGTGAGGGACCATGGAACACATAATGATAGTAACCTAAACATAGACCACCAGATATCTACAGTAGTGAGGAAATCCTTCTGTGTAGTTCAAAATATAGGTAAATGCATGGCATCGAGGTCAAAGGAAATCATAGTGCCATTGTACTCAGCTGTCATCAATCCCATATTCACATATAATGTTCCCTTCTACATGTATCTAACCAGGCACATACACCAATTGCAGTGGCTCCAGAGAATTCTCACTAAAAAAATACAAAGCGTAAGACACATGTCTTATGCAGATCGACTAAAGGTTTATATTGTTTATTGAGACCTGACTTACACCTAATCTACAAGGCATTCTCTGATCCAGCCCTGATGAAAATGTTATATATTCACAAGAAAAATTATATGAGTTACGAGTTCCATGGACCTGAACCCTATTTGTGACTGTAACAGAACATGCTGAAGAGAGAGAGATTCTTATCCCAAAGGCTACCTCACCTATGCAATAAACTTCTCATCTTTGTAAAACAAAAGCCCTGCCCTCAGTCTCTTCATAAACAAAATTGGATAAATGGATGGGGAACTGTCCCTTATGGCCAGAGGCAGTCGGTAAAAGGACTCAGGGCTGCAACACCCAAAGACTCACTATTTATTTATTTATGTATTTATATTTGTTTACCAGGATAGTCCACTGGTCCAAAGAGCCCATTTTCAGTGGAGGCCCAGGGAGAAAAGCTCCACAGGTAACAAAAAACAGAAAACATACAACAGATACAATAACAAGTGTATAACATAAAGCAAATACATTTGGCATAAGTACATTACTGCAGAATATACAACAATAATGTGACATGAAGTAGATACAATTGGAGTAAGTTTGTTACAGGACTATATAAATTTGGAGTAAGATTATTTTCAGGGATACAGCCTAGTGAAGCATTTTAAACTGAAATGATAACAAAATGATTTGATTCAGCACATTGCATAAAATTTCTAACAGGTGAACTAAATTACAAAATGACACAATTCTACATTGTATAAAAATAAAAAGAAAATTCTAACAGTAGTTAATAATGAGGCTTATACCTAGCCTTAGTATAGATAACTCAGACAGCATAAAGTAGCAAGGCAACACACCTTGTATTAAGTATACTACATGTCCAGTATGTATTTCTATGTTATGTAGGAGACAAGGTGCAGGTATAGGTCCATTTGGAACACATAATGTCTTTTAGGGAGGTTTTGAAAGTGTCACAATTTCTTGTAGTTCTAATAGTCAAAGGTAGAGCATTCTAGGCCTTGGCTACAGAGCAAGAGTAAAGAAGCTGTCCAGCAGACAGCAGTGGTTTATGAACCAATGAAAGGTGCTGATTCCCATACTCATACACATACCTTGGCCTCTACATGGACAGTGACATTGCGCATTTGCCAAGATTCTGTATGTGAATAATGTATGTCTAGCACACTCCCTTTTGTGTCACAGCTTACATGGAAGAAGTTAATTATATGCTGGTCAGTTACTTTATTGTGCATTATCCACTGTCCAAAACCTTGCCCTTACCATGGCCTTCAAATACATACAAATGGGCCAGGTCTAGCAGCAAGACAATCAGATTCTGAACATTTTTATATTCTGTGTACCTTTTCTGTCAGCTGTGGCACTCTTTTTTTTGTCTGCTTACATTTTCATGTTAATGGTACCATGTTTTGTTCTGTGATGTCATTCATGTTTCTATATGCAGTTATTTGCATACAAACTGCATAATGTGCCAGACAGGCTACTAAGGTCCTATAAAAGCTTGTGTTTCTGAAACACTCATGCCCTGAACTTTGCTGCTAACTACAATTTTCTGCTAGATATTTTGCAACTTTTTTATGAATTCCATCCACTTTAATGACCAACATGTAATTGTTTTTGTTTAATATTTAAGTGAATTTTAACGAGTGTCATTTATTTTCCATTTTTGCAAAGGAAAACTCCAGGAGATTCTGGAATTTGAACTTTCGAGTACTGGAAAAACATGACATTTTATGGAGTTTGCCATTTTAGCCAGAATATTCATTCACAAAAAGTTGTTTTTCATCTTATGTATTACATTTAAAACTTTGTTTTCTTGAATGAGTTTTCTTTACATTCACTTTTTTTTTACATTTTCTATATGTAGAGATGCAGTAACAATAATAATGAAATCTCAGTAATGACTGGAAATTATACCTAATCATAGATTCATTCCTGGGATTTGTGCTAATAAAAACGGAATATGATATTAATGACTCCAAGTCCACATCCCTGGTTTTAACTTCAATGCCAGTGAGATTTTTTCCTACAGTTGTTGTTTGCCTTTCGGCTTTTTCCTGGTAAGGGGTCACCACAGCGGAACTCTGGTACGCTAATGATTGGCAGTAGATATTTACGAAATGCCGAGGTGCCAGCTCGATGCCCAACCTATAATGAAGGCATGCCCATTTACGCACGCATGTCTTTCGAACGGGTTAATTTTATTTATGATGTAATATTTCTTTTGGAAGAGATGTCAGATAACACAATGCAAATATAATTTAACTTAGTGGTATATAAAAAATGCTGTAGTGAAATGCAAACATAATATAAGTCAACACATAGATTTATTGTGTGCTCCCATTGTCATCTGACCAGTAAGAGCAATATTTTAGATGGTTTAGCACAGTTACTATATTTTACAGTTGTTCACTACCAACAACAATCCTTCAGTTACACTATTTTTATAACTGCACTTTTGTGCCAAAGGGCAGCTAGTCTATCAGTATTCAATCAACTACGATCCCTCAGGAAGCCATATGTCACCTGTCTCCTTCATAAGCTGCAACATGCGTATGTTAAAGACATGTCATTTTACAAGAATCTAAGAAAGTCACTTTCCCAGAAATCATTAGAGCCATAGCCCTGAACTTAGGAGCTCATTTGAAGGACAATAACAGTGGCAGCAAAGGAGACATCTTTAGCTACAATAAATTTCAACCCCTTTTAATATTTATACATGCTACAAGATAAAGCAACAGTAAATAATTTGAAATGAAGGTTGAATGTTTAAAATGAAACTTCAGATCTACACCTGGATCACAATATTGTTTAAATAAACAAAAATGTATTTTACATAGAAACACATTAATCTGATGTCCTGTTTTCTCTTATAGTAATTATAGAAAACATAATTTAAATATTATCTTACTATTTCCTTAAATAGGTATTGTTGTATTTCTATATAGTTGCCTATTGTGAGACAGTCTGTCAGTATTCTATTTATGAAGAAGATTGTAATATAAATGCCAATGTATATAGTATATCAATAGGTAAAAGGAATATGTAAACAGCATATTAAATAAAGTATTATTTTTCTTGAATTTGACTGTTCTTGAGTTGTGTTGTCCAAGTAATCCACAGTTCCTTTATATAATATAATATAATATAATATAATATAATATAATATAATATAATATAATATAATATAATATAATATAATAGTGTTTATTTATTTATTTATAGGCAGTTGTTTACTGGGATAGTCCACTGGTTCATCAAGGACACATTTCAGTAGGGGCCCAGGGAGAAAAGCTCCATATCAAAGAATTAACAGTATGAAATTTACACAGAATAACATTTTACAAAAGGTTGACAAAGTAGAATTTACATAAACATTGTATAAAGGCAAAACACTGGTAATTAATTTTAGCAAAGTTAAAGAAAAAATAACATTTAACAGATAAGTGACTATATGGAATTTAAAAGATGATATATACAAAAAGCAAGCGTATAAAATAGAGAGTGGTCTTGGAATGAAATAATTACAAGAAATATTGGGGTAGAAAGCAAGTTAAAAGAGTAAAAACTGGTGTTAGGCAAGTGAAGTTAAGTTATCTACAGTGAGATAATTATTGGATAATTTTGAGATGACAGTATAATTGGGGAGAAGAAAACAATTAGGTTATGGAAGGAGGGGGCTTAGTACAAGTACAGATCCAGTTAGCAGAGAAATGTTCATGCAAAGATCTTTTTTAAAGAGGTTAGAATCTCAGTGGTTTGAATTGCTAATGGGAGAACATTCCAAGCTCTGGCACAAGAGTAAAGTAGTTGATCTGCAGGTATGTTGGGCTTATGACTTTGCAGGAGGTGTTGTTTTTCAGATCTAAGGGGCCTATTGGGAAGATAATAGGTAGATAATTTATTCAGAGCAGGACAATCTAAGAGTTTAAAATTAATTTGTGGGTGATAGTTAATTGAAAATAGGTGAAACAGTGAGGGAGCCCAAGCTAGTTTAATGAGTGTAGGGATATGCAGTGGTGGGTAGAATGTCTGGCATTTGTTGCCAACTTGGTGATTTTATTATAGCAAGTTTCAAGTTTAGTTTTTAGGGAGGATTGCAAGTTAGTAAGCAAGGGGGCACCATAGATTAGAGAAGGAAGTAGATAAGTGGTAGCAAGTACTTGTTTAGTGGAGGGAGAAAGGAAATATTTATGCCTGTAGAGAATGCCTAGCTTTGGGTGAATTTTACTTATGTTGTGTTATACCTGTAAGTCAAATTTTAGGCTCTTGTCAATTATTACTCCTAATAATTTAGTGTGGCTTGCAACTTTGAGTTTTGGGTTGCTCTGGGGAAGTATGGTAAAATGGGATGTGTTTATTGGAGTACTTTTCGTGGGGGTAAAGATTTTGAGTTTGGTTTTGTTAGGATTTAGGGACAGATTGTTATTGTATAGCCAGGTGTCTATGGAAGAAAATGCTGATTGAGTGATTTGTTGTAGATGTGATGTAGTGTCAGCAGTGCATATAATAGTAGAGTATTGTATCAGAGATCCTTGACTGAAAGAAGAGTGAAGATTATTAATAAATATATTGAAAAGGAGTGGGCCTAATATAGAGCCTTGGGGAACACCTGTAGAGTTGGGAAGATTTGGTGATAGAGTGGTTTGCCATTTAACTAGCTGTTCTCTGTCAGATAAACAACCTGACAACCAGTTGAGAGAGGGAGTAGATAGACTGCTATTTGAAAGATGGGTTAGAAGAAGTGAATGAGAGATAGTATCAAAGGCTTTTGATAAGTCAAGAAATCTAGTGGATACAATTTTATTGGAGTCAAGGGCTTTCTTGACTGTAACTATGAAGGATATTAAGGCAGTTCTAGTACTGTGGCCTGGTCTGAATCCATGTTGAGTTGGAGATAGAATTTGATTATTAAGCAGGAAGTGCAAAAGTTGCATAAGTACACATACTTCAAGGAGTTTGGAGATAGGAGATAAAATAGCTATGAGACAAAAGTTTGAGATATTAGTTCAGTTACCACCTTTGTGTAGGGGTAGAATAAAAGCTGTTTTCCAGAGTTTTTGGGACATAAAATTCTTGGATACATCTGTTAATGAGTATACTAATAGGGTAGGCAATGTTTTATGCAGCAATTTTTAGATGTCCAGTGGGTATCATGTCTGCTGAGTTGGAGCTGGGTTTTAGTTTGAGAAGTAGCTTTTTTTGTAGAAAAGGTTGGGGCGGTAGTGAGAGTGAATTTTGGTGTGACATTAAGTGTTGATTTTTCTGAATGTGAGGTTGAGGAGGGATGGGACTGGGAGAGGTGGAATAGAGGGGATGTACCAGTATAATATGTAGTAGAGTAAGATTGTGGAAATTTAGCAGTGAGGTTAGTTATAACATTTAAGAGGTGTGAGTCAAAGATACTGGCTATTTGTGCAGGTGCTTTGTCAGGGTAAGATCATGGGTGCTTTTTGTGCCAGGGCTTAGAAGTGATCCTATGGAAGTGCAGAATCTTATGGGATTTTGTTTATGGTTTGTTTGAAGTTTTAAATAATAGTCTTTCTTATCTTTAGATACAGGTCTATTGACTTGGTTATGGAGATGTTTAAACTTCAATAGATCCAAATGTTTGTTATGTTTTTGCCACTGTTTCTAAGTTTTGTCCCTAGTTAGCATTAGCTCTTTAGTAGGTTTTGTTAACCAAGGAGTGTTGTTGTTTCTTACTCTTTTTACTCTAGGGGGGTGCAAGACTGTTTAATGTTTTTAAAAAGGTAGTGTTGAAATATTCCAGTGCATCATCTAGGGGAAGAGATTTTAAGTTAGTCCAATTCATACTTTTCGGGATATTGTTAAATGTCAGTGGGTTAATTGGTGATTTTCCTAACATGATTAAAATGATGATGTTTATGGTAGTGGGGCTGTTTGATTGACAAAGGCTTTTACAGAATCTCTGAGCACAACACTCTGAGATCAAAAAACTAAATGCAAATGATGCTTAAAATGTTGAATTTAAGCCTAAAACAGTGTGAGCAATATGGTCTGTATAACTCTATTAGTTCTTTAAATGCAGAAAGAAAATTGTGATATGTGTACCATGCAAACCTCATTACTTAGGCGTCATCATTCTGAGGACATACAACCTTGTAGAATAGTGCAGTATTACTGAAGAAATGTGCTATATCAGTCTCTGATATACTGTGACCTTGGAGTGGAAGTAATGAGATGTCTTGGATATAAGAGGTGCAGAGTCTTCATCTGCATGCAGGAACATGGACATAGAGATTTCTAGTACTTACAGTTTTAGCATTGCAGCAATATCATGCAGCACTGTGTGTGTTGTTTCAGTTTTTAAAAGCTTTTCTCTTTATGAATATATTTTTTTTTTATTTCCCCAAAGGGACTTTGTCAATTGCTCCCTAATCTGTACCCCATTTGGCTCAATCACTCCTCTCTAGTCATCCCTGAAATGAGTGAGATTCCCCCAGCCTATTTGCTTTCATTTGATGTTCCAGTTCTGTGGCAGTGCCTGTCCTTTCTTTCCTAACCCCTCCCTGTAGGTAGCCAGCTGACTCACGATGGCTAAATAGAAGAGGAATAAAGTGCATGCTCCCACCCTCATCATCCACCAATCAACAAATGCCCCAGTTAACTGTCTGCACCTGTCATGTCCTCTACCAATAGTGATAACCTACCATAAGACAGGTGGATATGACTAATGTGGCAGGACAGGGCACCTCCCACCTCCACAATGGGTGAGCTGGCATCAGCTGTTCAAGCTTGTCCTTGACAAATTGCTCCTTAAGTACCTATGCAGCTAATTAAACATGGTTTCTCAGTGTTGTAGTCAAGGCTCTATTGTTCTATACCATGATGCCAGGCAGGATATTATTCTTTAAGTATATTCAGTTCAGAAAGGATTTTATGCTGTAGAGAAGTGTAATATAGTGTAATATAATATAATATAATATAATATAATATAATATAATATAATGTAATGTAATATCCATTCAACTTATACAATAATAGCCTTACTGCCATGCAAAGATCTTTATCATATATGTTTAGTAATGTATTACTTAAATGTCATCAGACTACTTGCTTCTCTGAATCTGCATAAGTGCCATGGGTAATTTGTTTACATGTACTTGCCCTTCCATGTTTTTGATTTTGCAAGTTTGTGTTTTCCCACTTACCTGTAGCTAAGGCTAGCTTATGACAGAAAATGTATTTATCTTGCAATTAAACACATTTAACCATTACATCCGAGTCAGTTTCTGCATTTTCACTATGGATAGTTCAAAGTTACTCTTCTCTGTGAATTTTCAAGGACTGGTGACCTGCTCTTCATAAACATCAGCACAAAACCTCTATGCTTCACTGACTGCAGCATGTCCTGCTTAGATAATAGCATTTCTTATAAAATTTGCTTGGATAGCATAAACCGTACCTAAGAATTCATCCTTATTGTATATCTATACAAAAGCCTTCATATTTAGACTTGTAAAACCCCAATGGCTCTGAGCTTAACCAGTTGCTGTATAGAACAGCAACTAGAGATACAGAATGATTTTGATTAATGACACTGTCATATTTGTTCTCCTGCCAGCAATTTGTATGCATACATACCAGTAATGGTAGAAAACTGAAAAAGCTTTCCTTCTCTAGAATTCTCTCACTGAGTTTGCTCTACAAAAATATTTTTGCTAACAAAGCTAAACTGCACTCCATCAGCTCTCATTTGAATATTTTTTCTTTTACCTATTTATAAAAAAATACAGATTGGTTATTCATATTTATGTACGTGCTTAGCACATTTAAAAAAAAAAAACTATAGCAGATGAAGGAAGAAACACACACGATATTAAATATTTATCACATATATTTGACATGCATATGAAACAGTGTCTGCCAACTCAACTCTGTGATTCTCTGGAAATCAGGAATCTGGAAAGATGTTTTTATCCATATTTGTGGAAAGCGTTTTAACGTTCTATGGCAGATGGAATGATTTAACAACTCAGATTATAGTTTACCAGGTTGCACTCTTACTTTATGGTACTTTTCAGTTTCTGTAATCTCTTACCCAGCATCAGGTATTTAATAATGAATGGGACCACTAGGTTTCACAACTTTTTAATTCTATGTGTATTGAGGAGACCAGCAATACCTGACATTTTGCCTTTAGAATGAAAAATTAAACACAGAGATATAGCTCCAGCTTCTGATGTTAGGCCAGATTTTTTAAATTATTGGTATTACTCAAGATGTATAGAAATCATTTTTAATAAGAAAAAGATTGTGTGGGCCCCATGGGGCAGAAGTAAATGTAATTAATGCATTTTTTTTTGGGGGGGGCACCAATACTACAGCTGATGAATTTTAAATTAATTTTTAAAATTATTTCCTCCTGTACAATAACTGTCTATCACATCTGAACATTCAGATTAGGTGCACCATGTGTTAGACGGTATGGAGATTTCTTGTTTTATAATATTAGCACTATTTGAAACTGGCCAGTCTTCCAGCTGGTAAGAGACAAGGATATACATACACACTCTGTAGCTAAGTGAGGAAAAGCAGCAAAAAGGAAAAAAATGGAGTTCTATTGTCACCCAGAGGCCTGTTCATAACAAGAGCTACCTACATACATCAGAAACATACAGTTTTTGTCATGCTTTTCATAGCAGCAACAGCCTTATCACAAGGCCCATCCATGGGGTAATGAGTAATTTTTGTTGGGCCAGCATTCTTGCCTGATGAAAAAACTGGAAATTATAGAACTGGTAGATGTATAGATAAATGAACATAGCAGTCATTTTTGTTGGAAACACTGACATCCTAATCAAATGTAACGAAACAAGTAGCCTCTGTTTGCAAAGACTGCAGCAAAAGACTAGTATATCTAAGATTAAATCAGACTCTGTGTGTTGGGGGGGTTAATTACTGAGGTCATTATCATTATTTATAAATGTGTCTGATTTGGGTTCTTTCTTCCAACTCTCTTTTGTCTTTATCAATAACCACATACAAAAGATGTGAAGAACCCCAGTCTATATGAAAGTGCCATATACATAATGTACATGTCCATTGTTATATTTAGTTATGGGACACTGGCACAAAGGGAGGCTTCTAATGGTACATTTTGCTTCATCCAATTATTTTGTTTTGGTCTGAGTGACAGTTCTTGATTTTACATTGTTGCAAGGTATTGTATTGGGATAATAGGATCATACGTTACTAGGCTATTGGCCCTGAGGCTCTTACAAGCCTAGCTAAGAATTTAGCCCATGTTCCAACAAGTCAGCACCCTATGCCATGGTCCAGCAGGGACACAGGTGGAATCCCAGGGGAGTATTATCTGTTCCCCATCCAGTTATCCAGGTCGCGCTTAAAAAGGATTAATAAGGTACTCTGCTTTACATAGAGATAGAGCCTTTTCCACAAACGTGAGAGTCTCTGGGAGACAAATCTGTCCTGTCAACAAGTCCTATTGATGTCACAGACCAGATTGAGGTTGCAAGTGCAGGTTACTTGAGTGGAGCTCGACTTGCGGATATGTAGCAATCCCATCAGGGTGGAGTCTGAGATTGCTTTGTATGCCAGACAGAGGTCACCTCTGAGGAGTCTGTAGGAGACTGAGTAGAGGTACAGGGCTTTTAGCCTATCTGTGTAGGCTATATTTTTGAGTCCCTGGATTCTCCAGGTGAGGAACCTCTGTGGTCTCTCCAGCTGCTGCATGTGCTTTGTGAGGTACATGCTGAAAGGTGCATTGTACTCAGTAATGGGTCTTATAAGGGAAGAATATAGAGATGTTATGACCACCTTGTCTCTGGAAGATATAACCTTACTAATGAGGTGGGCCATGTAGAAAGCATTCCGTACAATGGTGGCAATATGGTGGTCAAAAGTCAGTTTGCTATCAACCTGGGTGCCCAAGTCCCTCATTACTGATTGCGTGCTTCGGACCTTATTATTAATGTGATAATTTGGGGGGACATCACTCTCCCCAAAAGGGATGATGATGCATTTTTTGGCATTCAGTTTGAGGCCATGTTTCTTGCACCAGTCATATGTTTGGGTGAGACCCTCTTAAAGGATGTCCACATCACTAGGGGAATTGATAACAGCACTTAGCTTGCAGTCATCTGCAAACTTGGTCAGTCATAGCCCTCTAGATTTGGCCTGCAACTCCGAGAAGTATATCCCAAACAGCAGAGCTCCCAAAACTGATCCCTGAGGTACACCGCTTGTTACAGGTCTACTACTTGAGGTGGCTTTCCCTATTTTGACTAGATGGGTTCTATCAGTGAGCCAGTTTACTAGCCATCTGGTAACATATGGATTGATGCCTGTTTGAGAGAGTTTATCTATTATACTTGAATGGGGAATAGTATCAAAGGCTTTGGCCAGTTCAAGGTAGGAGGTGTGCACCATCTGCCCTTCGTCTATGGTCTTGGTGACTGTTTCAAAGAAGTCAAACAAATTTAACAGGTATGACCTCCCCTTGACAAAACCAAACTGTGTGGGATCAAGTGTCTGGAGGTTGCCAATGTCCTTGTTAATGACGTCCATGATAATCCGCTCCATGGCCTTGCAAATCAGACTAGTTTGGCTGATGGGTCTATAATTTCCTGGATTGGTGGATGCTCCACCTTTGTGCAAATGGATGACAGTAGCTGTCCTCCACTCGCCTGGGATGAAGCCGGTACTCAGGCTTTGGTTGAATAGGGTGCTTAATGGTGCTGCAAGTTCCTGCCTGAGTTCATGTAAGATGCAGCCTGGGATATTATTGGTTCCCATGGAGGCTGTATTTTGCCTTTGAGAGGACAGTGATGACTTGCTCCCTAGATATAAGGGGAGAGGGGCAGGTAATCAGGATGTCCTGTTTTACTGAAGGGGGGGGCAGAGGAGTGAAGTTATCACTGAACCTAACAGTCAGCAGGTTGGCTATATCTACAGCGTTTGAGTATGTGGTGTCCCTGACCACTAGTTCTGAGCAGATCTGGGTGCTTACCTTGAGATTGCAGACATATGTGAAAAAGGCCTTATGATTTTCTTTAGTAGATGTGGCCAGTTTGGACTCGAATTTTGCTTTGAAGGATTTCAGTAGTGCTCTTATTTGCTTGTTCAGTCTAAGAAGAGATTGCTTCCAATTAGTCACCTGCTCCTTCTTGGTACTGGAAAACAATTTTTTTCCTTTTATTATAGAGTTTATTTATTGTAGATGTCCACCAGACAGGTTTACTCTTCCTTTAGCAAGATGAATTCATCCTGTCTCGTATTCCTAATTCCATGTAGCTATATAAATGCTTATATACTGCTTTGGTGTAGGCTTGCACATATCTGCCAGTTCCTATGGAGGGGAAGGGGGCTGTGAAGCTGTTTATACCTTCCCTCAGGAGGTTGTAGTCAGCTTTGGAGAAGTTTTTTCTTTGACCCTAGCTTGGTGGTCAGGGGAGATGGTGACTTTGAAAGTGACTGCTTTGTGATCAGATCTTACCAGGGATGATGACACTGTAGGGATGCTGCAGTGGTTACTCATATTGGTTAATATGTTAATAAGTCCAAGATATTTTGGGTCCACTATGAAATCTTGAGATCACTGTCAATATCCCGATTCCAGAATGTTGAGATTGTGGAATCTCAAATCATAAAAAAAAAAGGATGACAGCATTTAAAAACATGTTTTTGTTGCACCCATACACCCCCTGCAAATTAAATATACTAACTCCGAGATCGCACTACAGTGAAGAGAATGATAATGTTCCCGTTCTGCACTGTATAGCGATCTGTATTACTGTTCTCTTCACTGTATAGCGATCTCAGAAGTAGTATATTTAGGTTGCAGGGTGTCTGGTGGGTGCAGAAGGGCTTGCCCCCCTGCAAAAACATGTTTTTAAATGCTGTCATCCTTTTTTTTTTTTTTTTTTTAATGATTCTGGGATTCCACAATCTCGACATTATGGACCCAGGATTTTATAGGTTCATAGATTCAAAGGTAGGTAGAAAGTCAAACCAACAACACAGACTGATGAAAAAACAAAAATGCAGGAGAAAAGCACTTCAAACACCCAGGAATCTTCAGCTATTCAGCTCTTTAATAGGAACAGGAACAAAACACATTGCCACACTGGAATGTAAAGTAAAGTGCTTTTCGTCTGGTGCAATGACCAGACTTCTTCAGACAAGTAACTTCCTCTGAGTAGGCGATATGTGATGGAGTAAAGCTGGAATATTTTGAGATGGTCTGTGTAGGGCATCTGTTTGAGGCCAGTAGTCCTCTTTGTGAGATATGTCTTCCGTCTTTCTAGTTGTTGTAGATGTCTTATGAGGTATATACCAAAAGGGGCGTTGTGCTCTATAATGGGTCTAATGAGTGACAAGTACAGGGGAACAATGACCTCTTTTTTCCTGGATGAAAAACCTTTTGTGATGAGGCGTGCTATGCAGAAGGATTTCCTGACTACTGCAGTGATGTGATTATCAAAGGAGAGACTACTGTCCACCTGTGTCCCAAGGTCTTTTATCACACTTTCGGTGTTAAGTATACTGCCACCTATGTGGTAGCTTATGGGTACATAGTTTTTACCAAAGGGGATGACAATGCACATTTTGACATTGAGCTTGAGGTCATGGCTTTAACACCAGGCATCTGTCTCCGTGAGGTGCTTTTGTAGGATGTCCACATCATTAGGAGTTTCGATTATGGCTCCTAGTTTGCAGTCATCTGCGAAATTCATTAGCCAAAGACCTACTTCAGAAAAGTAGATACCAAACAGAAGATGACCCAGGACTTAACCCTGTGGTACTCCACTTGTCACTAGTCTGAAGTCGGATTTGGAATCTGCTACTTTCACAGCGTTGGTTCTGTCAGTGAGCCACTTGGCAACCCATCTTGTGACATAGGGATTTATACCTAGTTTAGTGAGTTTATCTATAATTCCAGAGTGGGGGATGGTGTCATAAGCATACCTTTCAACCTGGAAACATCAAAAATCTGGACAAAGCCCATGAAAAATAGGGACAAATCTGTACGCTGATTAACATCTAATTTGCATATATAATTATGCAACCCCGCCCACTCCGGTGAAATTGCGGGATATCAACTTTTAAACGCAAACTGAAGAACAGACAACCAAAATATGGCGCCACTGACCCCCTGCAGCCATTCCAATGTCCCATTACCTGGCAATTTTGCCCAATTTACCATAAACACTAATGTGTGTGTGCATACTGCTTTACTTCTACAATGTTATTTGGATTTTATTTTGACATCTGCTAAACAAAGCAATACTGTCTCAATGAAAATAGACTTGGCATCAAAACTTCTCTGCCCTTGAAACACATTCATTGAAATAGCATTGAAACCCACACCACATCCAAGATTACCTTTGGGCTGTTTTCAAATCATTGGCCCCTTGCACACAAAACAAACAAAGCCAATAATGGGGGCATACAAATTCAGTTCTCACTTCTCATTATAGCTCTCAACTCTTAGAACAAAAAACCTGGACAAAGCTCACAAGTAGTGGTGGCTAGGGAGTTACCAGGGTCACATTTTAACCATTGCTTGTATAATTTTGGAAAGTTGCTAGAATAAAATGTTGTTACCACCATGCATTTCACTGGCAGATCTTGAAACCAGGGCTCTATACACTACAGTCAGAGCAATAAACCACTATGCCAAATCAGCAGTTTGCTAAAAAATAGGAAGACTGAAACTTAATGGCTATCATTTAGTGAATTCAGTTCTCACTTCTCACCATAGCTCAGCCTCTCAACCTCTTAGCACAAAAAACCTGGACAAAGCTAATATGGGGGAATACAAATTCAGTTCTCACTTTTCACTCACTATAGCTCTCAACTCTTAACACAAAAACCTAGACAAACAACAAAGCCAGTAATGGGGGAATACAAATTCTGTTCTCACTTCCCACCATAGCTATTTTCAGTTTTCTTATTTTCTAAAATTTTTATAATTAATTTTGATATGAAACTTTTCAGTTGAGTAGTAAATATGATGCTTTAACAGAGAACCCTACAGTTACCCTTACCCTTTTCAGTAAGTGTTCTAGAATATTTTACATTCAACAACTCAGGCAGATAGAACCTCAGTTTATCATTTCATCCAAAGGATGGTGGACTGTGGAATGCAATGAAACTCTCTCCATGTTGCAGTCAGGACTGAAAAATGAATTCAAGCACTGGGTGTATGAAGAGAACCCACAGTCTTTCGATCTTCCAGCCCCAAAGGCACATATGTTACATGTTAAACCATTAACACTTCCATTAGGTTAATTTCTTCTATCTTCAGGTAGCAAATTAATGGGCACAATAGGCAATAAGTAGACCCTAGCTTCTTATATTTAACAGGGGTTTAAAGGGATCAAAGGTGCGAGAAAAAAAATGAAAGAATACCCATTATAAAAATATTTATGTCTGCTGGTGGTTAACATGCTACTGTTGGCATACTAAATGACAACTAATTATAGTATTATAGCAGATATCTCCTGCCAGGTATCATATTATAATATCAAAGATGGAGTTATAAGATGAGAATATTTAGGTTACATAATATGTCAAACACTGATTCACAGAATCACTCTGCTAAACACAATGCATTAAAAACAGTGTCAGAGAAACGCCCAATTATTAATTTTTGGAGGCAGAGAGACATTTCATATACTCCCATAAGGAAAATGCAACCTCATTCTTTAAATTGTTACTGAAATGGCAACATTTCAGAAAAATGAAAGCATTCTTGTTTTTCTGTGTTCTTGGAATGAAAGGCCTGTTTTTGATTAACATGGCCCAATGACCCTTGCATCAGTTTCATTGTACTTTTTTTCTTTTTGATAAAATGTGGTGTGCTATTCAAACTATATTAGCTGAAGTGACATTCCATCAGTTATTTCCAATATTTACCCATTTTGTGGATGCATTTACAGTTTATATTTTCTATTTGTGTCTTGCTCTATGATGTGAGTACTGTTTTATGTTTTTATTAAGTATTTCATTGCAAAAGAATAGCAAATGATACTACATAATAAATGCCTTCTATCTGTGCCAACCATCATGGTCTGAGCTGTAAAATGCACTCACTTTACATCACACACACACACACACACACACACACACACACACACACACACACACACACACACACACACACACACACACGTTAAGCCAAAGTCAAACCTGGATCCAAAACCCCAATGGCCTCGAGAGCTGCTGACTTCCTTGTTTCTGTAACCGTTACCTGAGCGGCATGCATTCTAATCCAAAGCAAGAGCTACTGTAAACCCCAACGGCCTGCATTCGAATCCAAAGCTGTTAATAAATTCCAAAGTGAGAGCTGCTGTAATAATCGCAAGCAAGATTTCCAGCTTGCATTTAAGCCAGACCAGCTGGAAATGACAACGTGAGCTCATTGAGCTCAATTCCGACTGGCTGGTAGCCCTGACGGAGCTGACGTCATTGCACACGTGATGACGTCATCTCCGACAGCGCGGTATTTCAAAAACTTAAAAGAAAAATGAAAAAAATTGGGAATGAAGTGGTGCCACTCGGGAATCATGGCACCCCTTCATTTGGACCCCAAAACTCGGTAAAAAACAAGTAATTCAGTATGGTTGAGAGGTATGGTCTTAAGCCTTGGCGAGATCTAGATAGGCTGCGTGAACCACCTTACCCTTGTCTACGGCTTTGGTGACTGCTTCAAAGAAGTCTATCAGGTTTAGGAGACATGATCTGCCTTTTACAAACCCGAACTGGGTGGGGTCCAGAGTTTGGAGATTACCAATGTCTTTGTTTATAAGCTCCATGATGATAAGTTCCATGGCCTTGTAAACCAGGCTCATTAGGCTAATGGGACAGTAGTTTCCAGGGTCTGTGGTGGCTCTCCCTTTGTGGAGTGGGATAACCATCACTGTGCACCATCCAGAGGACACAAAGCCAGAGGTGAGGTTATGATTGAACATGATGCTTAGGTGGGGTGCCAGTTCATTCTGCAGTTCATGTAGAACGCAGCCTGAGATGTTGTCAGGTCCCATGGATGCTGTATTCTTGGATTTGGAGAGTGTGTTTTTTATCTGTGCAGCCTGATTACAGGAACTTTGCATTCTTCCAGTATAGAGATTGGCCCTTTAGGGGGTGAGAGGGGGGGTAAAGTTAGCACTGAACCTATCTGCCAGGATGTTGGCAATATCAGTTGGTTCTGTATATTTAGTGCCATTGTGCTGTAACTCAGAGCAGATCTGAATGTTGCCATTGAGATTCTTGACATAGCTATAGAATGCTTTGGGGTTGTCTTTAGAATCAGTGACAATTTTGTTTTTCATAACTAACTTTGGAGGATTTCATGAGGGATCCTAGCTTCTTACTGAGACTGACCAGGGACTTCCTCAAATCATGGGATTTTACTCTTTTGTGCAACAGTTTCTTTCTTCTGTTGTAGAGTTTGTTTATGGCAGGGGACCACCGGATTGTCTTCCTTTTTTTGGAGGATAGCATCTTGGTTCTGTTAGGGATGGCATGATCCATGCACTCGTGTAAGTGCTTATAAAGTGCATTTGTGTAGGATTCAGCAGTTGTACATCTACTGTGCATCTGCATGGGTGTTGTGAAGTTTGCCACTTCTGTCCCTTCCCACTTCTGTCTTAAGAAGTGTGAAGTTGGCTTTGGAGAAATTTTTTATAGTGGTCTCCCTAATGGGTGGTGGGGGCGGGATGTGGATGTCTAGGGTGATTAGCTCGTGGTTGGATCTGACCAACGAGGAATTGACCTCTGGTGTGGTACACCAGTCACCCATGTTGGTAATGATCAGGTTGGGATATTGCTGTACCCTGGTGGAGATGTGGATAAGTTGATCCAAGGCATTGGAATTTATGAATTCCAGAAAACGTTGAGCAAAAGAGTGGGTTCATGAGTAGTTTTCCCATTTAATGATGGGGTAGTTGAAATCACCCATTATTAGGGTGTTGGGCTGTACCCTAATATTTTCCAGTGTATCATGAAATGAGGAGTGGGAATCCTGGGGCATGGTGAGGGATCTGTGGCAAGTTACAATTTGGATTGCAGTCTTGTCCAGAGTAAGTTGCACTTGAATAATCTGAGATGCATTATGCTGAGCAACAAGCCTGGAGGTGTGGATATCCTTAATGAATATGGACAAGCCTCTGCCTTTAGTGTTTCGGTCCAGGTTAGGTGGTCGAAAGGTGTGGTATGAATTATAGCCTGGTAATGCATGGGTGCTCTCTGGGATCTCAAGATTTAGAAGTGGACCAGGTATTTTCACCTCCTGTGGGGGTGTCAACCAACTTGTCCAAGGCATTTGCATTGACAAATTCAAGGAATATCTGGGCATTTGTGTTTTGGCATGAGTATTTCTTACAATCTATGGTTGGATAGTTAAAATCACCCAGGATAAGGGTAAAGGCTTGAATCTTGATATATTCAAAGAGGTCCAAATAGATGGAGTAGGCATCTTGAGTCAATGTTGGAGGCCTATAGCGAGCTATGATTTGAATAGGGGTCTTGTCAATTTTTAACTGCACCTGGAGTGCTTCCTGAGCATCATACTGTTTGACCAGCTTAGATGTGTGTATGTCTTTTATATATATCGCAACTCCACCTCTTTTTGTTTTGCGGCCCATGGTTTGGGGTCTGAATGAATGACAGGGTGAGTAACTTGGTATGTCTGGGGTGCTCTCCCCACCTTTGAACCAGATTTCTGTGACTGCACAAATGTCAGCTTCTTCCAGGTTTAAAAATGCTTGCAATGAGTGCAGTTTCATGTTTAGACTACTAGCATTTAGCAACAAGACCTTTAATTTACGTTTTGATAAAATTTTCATGTTAGCAGTTTTGACCTCATGGCATTGGCTAAAATAGGCACTATGGGGAGGCAGGAGCCTGAAGTCCAAGGGAGACTGATGTAGACCATCTCTAGCAAACCATTGTGGCTTGTCAATCATGTCATCCTAGGCTGTCAGGTACTGGATCCCCTTGGAATGACACCAGAAACTAGGCCAAGTCTCTTGACCTGTAATGGTTATCATCTAGCCTGTGTCCTTCAGAAGTCAGCGTGGTATACACTGCTCCCAGCCAAAAAGTCAACTGATAGCTTAAAGTTTCCTGAATTAGTAGCATGTTTTGCTAATAAATGCACCTGATTCCATATGGTGGTACCTTGAATTCCAAAGTACCTTTTCTCCATGTTTCTATTAAATGTCTCTGCTTCCATCAGTAAATTTATGTGTAGCCTGAGGTATTTCTGAGAGTTATAGCTAGTGTATCAGCTAGTATCTTATTACAGAATGCATCAGCAACATGTTACTTCTAAAAAAGTTTATATTTCAGGATATACAAGTTCAACTGTACAAGCCTTTCTGTTTACTAACTCTTCTCTTTCTTCTCATTCTCTTAATAAAATGCTACTATTTGTCAGTTTGCAGTACATTAAGGACAAAAAATGTATTACAATGGAGCCTGGATAAAAATAACACTCCTAACAGAGACCTAAATCTGCTTTTGAGAGCGATATGTTGCTGCTTTAAAATAATAGAGTGTCACCAATAGGAGAACTAAACTATCACACAAAAGTAGTTAGTAGTCAAGGCAACGTCTCTGTTACTCACCCTGGAGTATGTTTCCCATGGGTTTCCATCATATTACTGACTTCAGTAATCATGATGCTTTTAATAGCAGGAGTATTATAGCACATTTGGGATGGATATACTAAGTATAAAGTTGTGGTGGTATGCCTTTAACTCTGAGGATAAGCATCCCTGGTGCTGGTATATAGAGTTTCATGGCTGTGGGAGTGCAATGTGTCCTGTACCCATCAAAAATGCTTTAATAATCTAACAGCATCTTTCATAATTTCTCTTTTAGTGCTGCAGTCAGACTCTTCCTCCATACTTGGGCCTACATAATTGTGTTATCTTACCGGTGATTGGAAACATTTTTCACAGTCCTCCAGTCCCCCAGTTCCACAAGACCGATTCCTTGAGTCAGTTCCCAACTGAGTTGCCCAAAAACCCAAATAGTCTTAGCAGGTCTTACATAACAAGGAAGTGCGTTTATCAGATATATAAAAATATTTGCAGTGTGTTAGCAGTGCATTATTGTCTTGTTACAAATGTGCATAGTAGGTTGTGCTTTTTTCTAGAATTTTGCACTGAAGTCTGATAATGTTATGCATTTCTAACGTTTTATTTTAGCTAATTTGTGCTGGATGTAATACTCATTTATGATGACCGTGCACACATACACACATACACACACACCCACACACCCACACACACACACATACACACATATATCTATATATATATATATATATATATATATATATATATATATATACACATACATACATACATGCATCACACACACACACACACACACACACACACACACACACACACACACACACACACACACACACACACACACACACACACACATATATATATATATATATATATATATATATATATATATATATACTTAGATACTGTCCTTTTAGTTTGTGTAGACAGTTATCCTTTGAATATGTATATATATATATATATATATATATATATATATATATATATATATATATATATGGTTTACTATTAAAAGTACAAAAATCAAAATAAGTTTGTACTTAAATATCGACAATTAATGTCGAAACTGCATATTTATAGCTGTTCAGGTAGTCGAAAATCTGCAGTAATTGCCAAAAATGTCGAATTTAACATTTTACGGCAATTAACGACAATGCCACCCTTGCCGTAAATCCCTAACTCCTACACCTAACATCCTATTTACACAGGGGAGCAAGCCCCACTGCACCCCCCTGTGGGCCCCACCCCCCCAACTATATATTCTAACTCCGAGATCACACTACAGTGAGGAAAGGGATGTATTTCCCTAACCGCACAGTACTGCAATCTCTGTACATCTCTACGAATGTTTATATTTGCAAATCTGTAGTTCGAATAATTCATAGGCATACATTCCGAAGTTGAAGTATTAATAGTAAACCTACATATATATATATATATATATATATATATATATATATATATATATATATATATATATATATATATATATATATATATATATATATACATGATACCTAACTTGCACATTTCCTTTTATTTTACAGTTTATGTATTTAACATGTTTTATGCATTAGTTTATGTTTTTAGTTAACACAATTTATTTTTAATTTTATGGCTCTGGCATTTTATGCACTTTAATTATTTATCAGTATTTTGTTGATCAAGATTATTCAACTGGGTAGACTCCATTTTTAGTAATCTGTGCAGGTGGTACATAGTATATATCATATAATAATAATACAATGTATAATAAAGTAATATCTGGGTATAAATCAAAAGACTGAAGACTGATTTGGTTAAAACAATTTTGTGGGTGTAAAAAAAAAAAAGAGTGTGAACTGTCATTTGCATGAATCACCTGTGGTTGAATTAGCATTTTATATAATGCAAGTAAGTAGGAGTTGCAGGAAAATTGACCAAAAAGTGGTAGTTTTGAATATATATAAGTGTATATTATAGTATATATTATAGCAGTTAATGTGTTTGTACAAGTGTTCCTGGGTTAGGTTTAGAGTAAGGATTAAGTAAGAAAATAGATTTAGTGTTGTGCATGTTTGGTGTTATGTATGTTGTGTGTCCTGAGATCTTAAAATCACTATGTATTTAAAGTGAATAAAACTAAAACTAAAGTTGGTAAAAAGAGTCCTCACTCATTTCATATTTTCAGTCTAAAATATTTATATTCTGAAACAAGCACTAAGTTCCATGCAAAGCTCATTTTCTCTTGTCTCACTCTGCCCTGATTAAAGAATCACCTAGCTTACTCCCAGTTAAGTAACTGTCATAGCAATGTGTTTCACTTTATTGTGACGCTAGATTTCTTGTATTTTAGTAGTATATTTTTCTAAATATGAGACTATAGTCTGTTTTGTATATCTTTAAGCAGAACAACTGCTAGACCTATCCTAGCTTCTGCATTTAGTTAATACTTCTCCTTCCACAACAGAAGTTGACTTGCACAATCATAGAACAATTTTATCAACTTAGGAAATCACTGGTGACATAACATAAGTGATTTTAAACAAAAGACCACTGTTTTTCAGCTAAATACTATCATACTTTTGCAGATACTGTCCAATGTTTATACCTGAAACCTGACTACAATAACTAGCCTTTTTTTCACAGCTGATGGTCTGCAATTAAGCAGTATGAATATATTTTAAGTTGATTCATTGTAGTTTTTTTAGTTAATGAATACAGAACACTTTTTGACAGGTAATAAAGATGTTTGTACACATTGTACATATTGCTAATTTGTGGTACATACATATAATGCTGGTCCTTTCTCAGTCCATGTAGTTGAGTAGTGATGCTTAGCTGCCCAGCTGCACTCCATTTGAGAGACTATGGCTGAAGTTTTATTTTGTTTTACTTTATTGTATTTAAGCTTTATCTTGGATTTGTTAATCTAAATTTGTGAGATTTCCTCTATAGTTCCCTTTTCACCAATGACTTGAGCCAATGTGATCAAAAAGATAAACATTATACCCTTTGTCATTAAATTAGGCATCTCATTGCCTTACCATCTGTTAACAGTGCACCTATCATCAATTTTACTAGATCTGGAACAAAATGATAATAAAAAATATAACAAAATTAATCCTTCTAGTACTGTGCCCTGTGCAAAACTGCTGGTAACCTTTCTCTCTCATGAATTATTATGCCCTCAAACCAGCCATCTTTTTCTTATCCCCCTGGCAGTTTCTTACCTACCTCATTGCCATTTAACACAGCTAAATCCATTTTATCTCATCTAACAACTTCATAAATACAAGAAAGACAGTATCTACTGAGTTCTTTGTATTAGCAACCACAGTCTCCCAGTCAAACCTCTACTAGGCTAATGGATCTGGGGCCCTTACAAGCCTAGCAAAGAGTTTATCCCCAAAAAAAGAGACCCCAATCAGCACCTGTCACCCCTGTCAATGAGGGACACAGGTGGAACCCCTGGGACAAATTTGTGGTTACCCATCCATGAATCAAGGTTGCAATTAAAGCGGGTCAGCGACATACTTTGTTTGACATGTATGGGGAGTCTATTCCAGAGACAGGGCAGCCTTTGGGAGACAAACCTGTCTCTCCAGCAGGTTTTGTTAATGTGACGTATTAGATTTAAGCCTTTTGATTGGGTACTATTGGAACATCTCTAGTAGAGCAAGGTCTGAGATTGCCTTGTAGATGAGATGCAGATCACCTCTGAGCAACATGTACGATACAGAGTAGAGTGATAGTGATTTCAGCCTCTCCACATAGGGCAGTTGTTGGAGGCCATGAATTCTCTTTGTGAGGTATTTCTATGGCCTTTCCAGTTGGTGCAGGTGTTTAGAGAGGTACATACTAAATGGGGCACTGTACTCAATTATTGGCCTAATAAGGGAGGAGTGCAGAGAGGTAATAACCTCTTTTTTTGGATGCAATCCCTTTACTTATGAGGTGAACCAAGTAGAAGACTTTTCTGATCACTGCCACTACATGATGGTCAAATGAGAGATTGTTGTCAACTTGTGTACCCAAGTCTCTCACCATAGGTTGTGTGCTTAGGGGGTTGGCGTTAATGCTATAATCAGCAGGGGTCGTGCTTTTGCCGAATGGTATGATAATATATTTTTTTGCATTTAACTTAAGGCCATGACCTTGGCACCAGTCGTGTTTTGTGTGAAACCCTCTTGAAGTATGTTAACATCATTTGGGGAGTCAATGACAGCAACCAACTTACAGTCATCCACAAATTTGGTCAGTCATAGGCCTTTTGTCTTTGTCTGGTCCTCTGAAAAGTAGATGCCAAACAATAGGGGACCCAGGACAGATCCCTGGGGGACATCACTAGTGACAGGTCTGCTGTCAGAGGTGGTGGCCCTTATTTTGACCTTGCAGGTACTAACAGTGCATTTGGCCACCCACCTGATGAGATAGGGATTTATGCCAAGTTGTGTTAGCTTTTTGATGATGCCCAAGTGGGGGATTGTGTCAAAGGCTTTGACCAAGTCAAGGTAAGCTGTACGTACTGACTTTCCCTCATCCAGTGCCTTGGGGACAGGTGCAAAAATGTCAACCAGGTTCAACAGGCAAGATCTGCCCTTGATGAATCCAAACTGGGTAGGGTTAAGTGCTTGGAGATTGCCTATGTCCTTGTATATGAGGTCTATAATAATATGCTCCAAGGTCTTACAGATTAGACTTGCCAAGCTAATGGGATGATAGTTTCCAGGGTCAGTAGTGGTGCCACCTTTGTGCAAAGGGATGACAATGGCAGTTCTCCACTCTGATGGAATGAAGCCTGTACTTAGACTATGGATGAATAAGGTGCTCAATGGCAAGGCTAGTTCTTGCTGGAGATCTTGCAGAATGCACCCTTGGATACTATCAGGTCCTATGGAAGTTGTTTTCTTTGCCTTGGATAGGGCCTTTAACACTTGATCTATGGAGGTGTGAGGTGCAGGGCAAGTATCAGTGATGTCAAATGGACCTTTGAGGGTGGACAGGGGGATAAAGTTTGCTCTGAACCTATCTGCTAGCAGATTGGCCAAGTCAACAGGATCAGTGTAAGTGGTACCGTTAACAACTAATTCGGAACAAAGCTGGGCTTAGCCATGGAGGTTTTAGATGTAACTGAAAAAGGCTTTGTCGTTAGCCTTTGTTTCAGAGTCTAGTTTCAATTCATAATTGGCTTTGGAGGTTTTCACTAGTGATCTAATTTGCTTGTTGAGGATAAGCAGGGAGTTTTTCCAGTTGGGAATTTCTGCCTTTTTACCCTTGGACAAAATTTCTTCCTTTTGATGTAAAGCCTGTTGATAGAGGATGTCCACCACATAGGTTTGTGTTTCCTTGAGGAGCAGGTTTTATTTCTGTTGGGTATGGTTGAGTCCATGCAGTTGCACAGGTGCTTGTATACTGCACTGGCATACTGTTTAGCATATTTGTCTGCATCCTCTGAGGTGTGCGGTGGTATGAAGCTACTGATACCCTCCCTTAGAAGGTTGTAGTCATTTTTGAGAAGTTTTTTAGCCTGATTATGGCTGGGGGGGTCAGGGGTTGGACGGGATAGACTCTTTGAATGAGACAGACCAATGGTCTGATCTCACCAAGGAAGAACTACTATGGGGGTGGTTCAGTGGTAAGCCATGTTGATGAGAACCAAGTCTAGAATGCTATTTCTCCTTGTGGGGGATGAGACAAGCTGATCTAGAGCATTAGAATTGATGAAGTCAAGGAATCGGTGGGTGAGTGCATTAAAGCAGAAATAGTTCACCCTGTTTATGGTGGGGTAGTAGAAGTCACCAAGGATCAAGGTGTTAGAGGGTACCTTAATGAACTCAAGTAGGTCCAGGTAGGAGGAGTGGGTGACCTGAGTCATGGATGGGGGTCTATAGCTGGCTATAACTTGGATGGGTGTCTTGCTAATTGTCAATTGCACCTGGAAAAGTTCTAGTGCATCATGCTGCCAAACTAGTCTGGAGGTGTGCGTGTCTTTAATGAAAATAGAAACTCCACCACCCTTAGTCTTCCGGACCTCATTTTGGGGTCAGAATGTGCGGAATGAGGGATAGCCTGGTAAGGCAGGGGTGCTCTCTGCAGCCTTGAACCAAGTTCCGTGACTGCACAGATGTCAGCATCTTCCAGTGCTAGGAGAGCCTCCAGTGAGTGCATTTTCAGGTTAAGACTCCTAGCGTTAAACAACATGACCTTCAATTTTCTTTTTGACAGATAGTTTATGTTGGAAGATTTGTCTGTGGGACATTGCCTAAAAAAGGCACAATGGTGCAGGCAAGAGCCTTGGCCAGAATCGTAAATCCCATGGGTGACAAGTGGAGGCCATCTCTGGCAAAGCATCGAGGCCTGTCAAGCATGTCATCCCAGGCAGATAGATACTGCATCCCCCTGGAATGATGCCAGAAACTAAGCCAATTGTTGAAGTCAATTATTTTTTGTTGGTATTGAGGTATCATTCTTGGTGAAGGTAGGGTGCTGCTTAGGGCTGTGGTCATACCTGCTGGGACACATTCTCTTGACAGCTCAATCATGTTTCTCTTCTTTTAGTCCAAGGAGGTATGTTTCAAGTCATTCAAACCAACATGAACAACTACAGAGTCATACTTATACCTGTTGTGGAGAGACTTAAGTGCATGCATGGTGTGGCATATTCTGGCACCTGAGAGACAAGTGGCTGTGATCTTCTCCTTGTCGAGCCTGTGTCTCACAATTGAGTCATCAATGACCAGTATGTTTGGTTTAATATTGTGCTTCCTGGGCTGTATGAGTTTATTGTTATGCCTTATGGGCTATGTTTGTGAGACTGGTGTGTTGTCTTATGTCTGTGATGTGTTTGGTGTTGTGTGTGGAATGTCTGTGAGTGTGTTTTGGAGGTCTCTGCTGTTTAGGTAAGTTTTTATTGAGGACCTCTGTATAGGTGGGTGTGTGCTGTGCATGTCTATGTGATGTGGGTGGTGTGGTGTTTGTGCTGGCAATCTCTTCTTTGTCAGGGGTACTGACTGAGGTGTGAGACAGCATGGATTCCAGTTTATTGACATAGATGCATTTCTTGCAAGTAGAAGAATTATGTGCTAGGAGAAGAGGATTGTCAGTGAACATGAGGCAGTTGCTACACTGTCTCAGTATGCTCATGTCAACCAGGCTGGCAGGAGAAGCTGATGGGAATTGTCCAGGCTTAGAGTTCTGAAACTTGGATGGACTTGGGGAGAGAGGGTTTTGATAAGGGTTTGTCCACAAGAGTGTAGACCACAAAAACCTTCTTAAATGTAAAATAACTGGCCTGAAGCCCAAGTGCTAAAACCAAAACTAAGAGGGTTAGAATAACAGACAAATTTAATTAGGCTAACAAGCAGTAATAACTACAGCAGATTAAAACCACTACAATACTTAAGAGCAAGCAGGAAGAACACAATTACAGTAAAAGCAGCTGAATAATTTGTAAGCATCTTTTTTTTTTGTGGAGAGGAAAGGAACAGAAGAGAATGCAAGATTAAGAAACTAAGGGAGTTGGCCTTCCCAAATGCTCTCTCTCTGTACACAGTAGAATTTTGCTCTCTCTCTCTCTCTCTCTTTCTGTATCTGTCTGTTTAAATTTTTTCCAAGTGTTTTGGGTTTCTAATACCATGATGGGAATGGAACCTATTCCTGCATCAGGTTATGATTAGTGTTCATTAAATTAGTGTTGTTTCAGTCTTTGGTGTTAACCAAGAGTGCTCTTCTCATGCAAACGTGTATGCGCACGTGTGTGTGTGGTGTGTGTGTGTGTGTGTGTGTGTGTGTGTGTGTGTGTGTGTGTGTGTGTGTGTGTGTGTGTGTGTGTGCATGCGTGCGTGTGTGTGTGTGTGTGTGTGTGTGTGTGTGTGTGTGTCTATCTATATGTATGTTTGTGTGTCTATGAATATGTGTAAATGTGTCTGTCTATCTATGTATATTTATGCATGTATGTGTTAATGCTCCCAAACATATAATTAACAAAGTATGAAACAAAAAATCCTTGAAATGCAAAACATTACTCAATTCCCAAATGAGCTTTAACATGGTTCCTATGGGTGGGGGTGGGGGAGCAGAACTATTTTACTTGCCCTGTTGCAATCAAGGTTTTGCAATTTGATGTATTTCGCACTGCAACCATGTATATATGTATATACAGATAGATAGATAGGTAGATAGATAGATAGATAGATAGATAGATAGATAGATAGATAGATAGATAGACAGACAGACAGACAGACAGATAGATAGATAGATAGATAGATAGATAGATAGATAGATAGATAGATAGATAAGTTGCTGCTGCAATAATCTTGAAGGGATACACAAAATGCAGATTGTATAGTGACTCCGATGAATCCTGCCCTCCATTGCTGTTAATACGGCTACTTTATTGAGCTACCAGCTCAAGATGAAAGAAAGGTTACAAGATAGAAACACATTTCCACTTTTATAACTCTATTAGCTCTACATTTTAACTAAACAGAGTCAGGATATGCCTCCTACATTTTTGACACATGAAGGGACCCTCTCCAGCTGGCCATGACTAGAACAAAATTAACTTTAAGGCAGTTTATGAAGTAATGCTAAAAGATCTTATAAGAAGGTTATGGTTTATGTCATCAGACGCATTTTCAGTGAAGCCTGTTTGGTTAAGTCTACTCTGTCTCCATCACCCTCCATGTAGTCAGATAATGTCTTCAAAAGCTAAAGTTGTTAATTTTGAGATTGCTGTAAATCAGAAAAGTTAGAACTGTGTCTTCAAAAGCTAAAGTTGCTAATTTTGAGATTGCTGTAACTCAATACAAGTTAGACCCGTGACTTACTTGCCTCCACAGTAAGTAGTTGTCTGTTAAACTGGCTTTGTTGAATTAGTGTTTGTTGAACCAATTGACTGCCTCATAATGTGACCAGTCCACTACTTTTCTGGTCTCATAGTGATAACTCTTCCTAAGACTCGGTTGTAATGTATGTGCTTATGTTGTCTTCTTCCCCTTTTAATAAGAGAAAAATAGAAGTGCATTTTCCAATGACAGAGATCCAGCACAGGTGAGTAAGTGCGGTAGAAATCATCATAATTTACATGCCTGCATGTGTAAAATATGGAGCTTGTAGAGCTGCTCCTGACACCCAACATACCTTTTAACAACTTTGTAGACAAAGCCAAATATAAAGGGGGCCAAAAGACCAAAACTGGGGACTGATTTTAAATATTGCTGTTATTAACAATAACAGTTGCTAGGATATGTTTTTTTGTTAGCATAAATTTTCCTAATATTATGAGGTATAATCTGAAATTTCTATCTGTGTTTAATGACCGCAGTCTCAATGATTTGCCAGTAAAAAAGATTAAGTGGACCACACCTAAAATAAGATACAAAAATCTAAGACATTCAGAAAACTTTTGTGCATTTGAGAGGTATGCTCACCACTCTTTGCTAGCCATGTGTTTATAATGTTTGTTGAACTAATCTGACCCCTTTTGCACTTTATTTACTGGTCTTTGTTATTTTTATTGATCCTTACATAACCATTGTGGGTCAGTGCAGTCTTGCTAAAATGTAATCTTCAACCTGAACTAATAAAACCGTCTGGCATCTTTGCATTCAAGGTGCAAAAAATAATGATGAGCAGAACTCCACTTAATCCTACAACATCATGACCTGTGCCAACCCCAGGTCAGATAGGGTGTCTTAATCAAGATGTACACAGCACTAATGTTTGCCTGCAGGGCACTAGTTCTAACATGTCCACATGAAAAGTAACTAGCAGTACTTCCTGTCACTTACATGATAGACATTAATCAGTTGAGCAGTCCTTTAACCAGACTAGTGCTGGGTTCATTTTCCTTTACCGTCGGTATAACCATACACATTATCTTCTAACTGCCAGTGGGAATCAGCAGACCAGTCACTGTGTATTTCTCTCAAACTTTATAATTACCTGACTTTTCAAATGTAATGGGCATACAGCTTGATAAGACATTAATATGTTGTGTTACTTTTCTCTTTGATGCTGGTGTTTCTGCTGCAGGAAAAGTAAAAAAAAAATCTGAATATTACTCTTGGCATTGATGATGTACTCATCTATTATTTGTATGACATCATACTTTTTTCTTTTTAGTGAATATGCTTTAGTTTTGTTCCTTGGCTATTGTGGTAAACTTAACATTTGTATCCAGTATTTATGCCTCTGCCTCTTTTATACCATTAAAGCAACAGTTTGTATTGCTTTTTTACTAAAATCCTGTTGCAAATCACTTGACATCTATAACTTCTTATAAAACTTAACTATCACATTTCATCTTCAGCAGAATTTACAGTCATCTGGATGCAGAATTATGGTGGGAGGTTCAGAATGTACCTGCTGTAGCCTGTAAGGAGTTAAAAGATGTGGTTGTTCTGACAGGAATATTGCTGCAGTATCTTTAAAATGTGTAGTGTGACTGAACCAAATCCATGACCACATCAGCACTTCTAAATTACTTCAGCAAACAGGTATTATGCCTTATGAAGTTAGCAGAAGCTGTAAAAATAATGCGACAGTAAAACAGACAAAAAAGAAGATAAATGAGTAGAGTTGCAGGTATTCATGGCAGGTATCACATTATTAAACAGACAGGGTGTGCTGTACTACAGTATGGGAAAAATGCAGAATCCATCTTATTTTAATTCTGCTGATTATGATGCCTCTGGCTATATGACTGCTACAGAACATTCTGCTCATGTGCTGGTAAAAATTTAAAAAAAAATATGCAGCTTTAATAAATCAGTATTTCATTTCTATAGACTTTGCTTGTACAGAATTAACCATTGCATTTCTGTTTACATTACAGTGTCTTTCCACTCCACTCATTTAACCCAATCTTAGCCAGGGTCCATTGCTAGCCATGTCTACTGTCTAGGGCTCTCTTTCATTCAAGGAAGAATTATACTCCCCATATGTAGAAATGACAGATGATTTCAAGTAACTGAGCTCCCTTAAAATGTTGTGTTCAAAACAAGCCAGGCAGTGCACAATGAAAAACTTTCTCATAGAGCTTAAGTGTGTCCTACTGTTATACTATATATAATGAGTTTGCACAAAAAAATGAGGGAGCAAATTCAATAAAGCCTACACAGATAGATTTTCCACATAGGCATAGTGGCATGGAGCTAACACGGAAGTAAGGCTCTGTGCAATCCAGTAAACGGAGCAGAGGGGCATGCACGAGCTTGCGGACAAGGAAGTGTCCGTGGCATGCAAATCACCTCATAAACAAGTGAGTTGCATGCAAATGAGGTTATTTTGCAATCCAGCAAGCAGATAGGTATCCATGCAGGACCCTTGTTGGTGTTAGCAGTGTACACGGAAAATTTCCATGTGCAGATATGTAAATTTGAAGAGGGGCTGTAACAGCCCAATTAGAAGGTTAGAAATGTCATAGTAGGCATTGATATGTGCAAAACTATGCCCCGTGAGTCCAAGAATGAATGTAAAATAATATAAAATAAATGTTTTTTAATACCCATATTACGTCTGTGCAGCATGCAGCAGCATGCAAACATACTGTTATGCAAGAAAAAATGATTAGAAATGCTAAGAAGTAAAAAGATGACATAAGTGAGAATAATGCATTATAGGGACCTGCATGCAGTATGTACAAACGGTAGATATCAGTGGTTGCTAAGGAGACAGGCCCTGGAATAGTGAAGCATCCAGGTTACGTACAAGGAACTGTATGCAAATGAGCTGGGATTACTGAATAGCAAAAATGAGCCACTGTGTCTACAGACAAAACCTGTGTAGCCCCAGAACCATGTTGGTGCCTGCAGAACAGCTAGCTGACATCAAAAGGGGGGTGAGTCACAATATGTTTAAGTGGATTGGACTTCACTGGCACCTGTTTGCTTGGTGCACCACTCAGCTAAGCAAGGGTGTCTGTCCAGACTGCTAAGCAGTGTTTATACCAGCGCTGCGGGTTTGTGTGCAGCACCGCAGTGCTTAGCAGGGAAGGCATTTAAAAAAAAAAAGGAAATAGCCTGGGAAAGCCAATCATGTCTAAATGACTGATAAGCTCTGTTCCACTGACACTGAGCCATTCAAACCCCTCATTGATATATCTGGCAGGTGGAATGCATCATAGTTAGCCAATCATACAGGCTGCATCTGCAGTGCACCACTATAAAGTATGCATTTACCTTGCAATCTGATTTTTCACCCATACTCTGCACGGATGGAGAACATACTTAGGAATTTTAACGGACAGAATGCTAGGGGCTGCTGTTGCTCTGCTACATCTGTATGTGCTAGATACTGAGAGCAGTGTTGCTGCTGCTGCTGACAATAGGCCTAGACTGAGAAAGAGAAGAATGTTCAGGCCCTGGGTAACCTTCCAGGAGCTACATGATCTGGAGATTGTAGAGCACTACAGGGTGGACAAGGACATACTACAAGAACTCACTGAGCTTTGCCGCCTCAACTCAGACCCAGAGCAAACAGAGGGGAATCCATCCCAGTGGAAATAAAGGTATGTGTAGCCCTTAGAATACTAGCTACAGGCACTTTACAAAAAACAACTGGGGTCATGATGGGAGTCTCACATGCATCTGCATCCAGGGTACTCCACCATTTCCTGGCAGCCATGCAAACACATGCCAGTGAGCACATTTATTTACCCCACACCCCTGAGGAGAGGGCCAGCAGTATGTATCTCTTCCACCATGTAGCATACTACCTTGAGCTACTGGGTGCCATAAGACTGTATTCATGTCCACATCAAAGCACAGTCTGATGAGGAAGGTAGAGTCTACATCAACTGCAAGGGGTATCACTCCATCAACTGCCAGGTCATGCACAATGTGCAGGGCATTATCATGAGTGTGTGTGTTGGCAGCCCTGGCAGTTATCATGACTCCCATATCTGGCACGCATCACATCGCAACTTTAACAGATGTTTGCCAGGGGGTACATCCCATATGGTCATCTACTGGGGGATGCTGGCTATGCACTGGAATCCTAGATGATGACACCCATCAAAAATGCACAGACACCTACCGAAGAATGCCATAATGAGGCACACACACAAACTAGGAACATCATAGAGCATGTGTTTGGGCTGCTCACGTCAGTGTTCTGCTGCCTTGATATTTCTGGTGGAGCGTTGTAGTGTTCTCCAGCCACATGTGCACAGATGTTCACAGTATATGCCATGGTACACAATAGGATCCTGTGGAAACAGCTGCAGCAGGATCATCACAGGAAAGGGACACACAGCCCCCCACCAATGCCAAGGACACCACAGCCACACCCGCAGGGGGACGTCGAGGAGGACCCCCCCAAGCCTGTCCTTGTAGGCAGACATAGGTGTGCCCAGTATGCCCTGGCCTTGGCAAAGAGGCAAGGCATAGCACATGCCCTGACAACCTAGGTTCCTAGGGACTGACACCTCTATCATACATAGTAAAAAGGAATCCAGTCAGACCACACAAGTGTACCTTACCACATACTGGCTGTGTACTACATGCATCAGACAGAGTCATCCCTGAAGCAACATTATCTCAACTGCTGCTGGTCTCTGAAAATGGTGGGTGCCTCCTTCTATACATCCTTTCTGAAAGACAACAAGAGGATGAACACATCACAGGACCAGATACATTGATATCCACTGTGTACAGACTCTGCACATTCAAAGTGCCCTGCACTATGCATTGCTACCTCCTACGCCATACCCTGCAATCTATCAACACACTATGTATGTTTCTATCACTAACATAATAGCAATACCAGTTATGTTCCTGTGTGTTGTGACAGAGTGTGTTGTATGTGTCAATACCCATCAATGCCATCTACTGTGCTGTGTCCCCTGTGGTCAAAGTCCCACTATGATGTCATATGGCCACTGCCAGACATATAGGTGTATGTTATTAAATGTATGTGGGAACAGTCCAGCAACATCACTGTGCAACAATGACAGACAGCAATGATAACCTGCTGTAGCCTATCCTCCCTGTAGGCATCATACTTCTCCAGCAAACAGATGTTTGCCGAATGTGTGCGCGTACCTGTTGTATGTGGTCCTTTTGGCAGACACCTGTGGATGTCTGGCAGACGGTTGGCCAATAATTGAGGGTTGTTCCTGGAATTTGATGAATCTGGTTGTCACACGCCTGAACCCTCAGAAAACAGTTATGCTACAGTAATATCTGTCACTCTAGTCATACTCTTACTTTGTATGACCAATATGTACAGTCTGTTGCTGAGGTTTGGCCTGTGCCCCCCCCCCCTCAATACTGGCTATGACCTGACTTCCTGCTATATGGGGTTGCCAGGTATGTCAGCCATATCTAATAAGCAATGACATACAAATGTCGACTAAACTGTGACCTAGACAGAGAACATCAGGAACAGTTGTAGACACCTTTACAATGTCTGACCTATGCCTGTGTGACATTTACAGACTGAGAGGAGCTGAATGACAGTATATAAAGTGATATGACAGCTGTGTCCACCCTTACTTACTGTCAATATGTCTACCACATAATCCAGTAGAATTTGTATAGGAGCTGAGCACTGCAGGAGGGAGTGAGAGGGCCACAGCTGTGCTGTAATTCACAGCAGGCACAGTTGAGAGGCATGCCTGTAGCTGTTGGACAGAAGAGTATCAACTACCTGTCATTCCCAGAGATGTACTAGAGGCATACTGTTGTAATCCATGTTCCCCATACCTGCATCCTGCCATCTGCATGCCATTATATGAGGACTTGTATTACATACCTGGTAGAGTAACGTGATCCTTTGTGAAGAAATCCTGCAAAACAATGCTTGATAAATCACAGTCTGTCGTGGTATACCAAGTTACAAATCTGTTTCCCATAGGCAGTCGCTTGTCTTTTGTAGGTAATGCTCATTAATAGTCAGTTGCCTGTGCAGCAATCTGTGGCTCAGACTTGCTAATTGCATCCAGAACAGCTAGGTTGTACTTTCATTAGCCAATGACATGGCACAACAGTGCATTATTTAAGGCCTTTGTGTAGGTCTTAGCCCCTTTCTTAGTCTGTGAGATGGACATTAGTGAGGTGTGGAGTCTACAGCATCACACAGGGTAGGTACTAATACTGTCCACTGTTGAGATTAATGAGGTATGTCCACACTTTTCCATGCTATGTTTAGCCATTGTCAAATGATTTTATGATTATCTGGCAGTTCAGTGTTAAGCATTGTGTATTGAGTCCTGTAAGGGGGAAGAGACATGTGGGTATCAGCCTTCATACCCATCAGAATATAGCAGCTGGTCTTTCAGCTCTGTATGTTTGTAGGAGCAGACTGTGACACATGTCCCTGCTGCTTGACCTTTGCCCTTACCCCTGTATGTGTAGGTGTTGTATGGATCCCTTGCTCTAGGGGGCTGTGAGGTATGGTAGGTCTGTAGCAGGCAGTGGAACATACAGCTGCATATGTTGCAGCCTGCAGCTCTGCTTTCTGCCTAGGACTCATAGTGGGGAGTTTGAACATCTTGGAAGATAGCAAGCTATATGTGTCTCTGAGGGAGCAGTGTCAGCTCTGTCATCACAGTAGAGCCAGAGTGTGGGTATCCATAACAGTCCAGTCGTGGCATGTGCTTAAGGTACATCAGTTATGTAAAAGTGCCAATCAGAGAGTAGTAGGTGACATATAGGTAGGTTATACAAATATGTGCAGTGTGTCCATACCTACAGTCCTTTGACTTGCTAACATGTGCAGCAGTTAATGCAGTAGCAGCAACCTGTTTTAGTTAAAATTGCATGACTCAGTCATAATTTGCTGTATTGACAAGAATGTAATTGAAGTGCAACGCACAGGATTCAAACCCAGGACTGTGGATGGCAAAATATAATGCATGACATTTAACAGACTGAGCTATGGCATCACAACTGCAGTAAGTGTATTTGCAAGATATATGTCCATGCATACAGTCTGTGACACAGGAATTGCTTCATAATTTGATTTCTGATGGGTAAGAGATATGACACTCAAATGTCTGTCATGATTTTCTAACTTCAATCTTTAATGACTTGCCAGTACTGTAGCAGACAGATATGTTTTTGTGAAACCATACCAAAACTAGGGGGTACAACTGTGGACATTCTGCAATAGTCTGTACAGTTGACAGCTATATCTGTTATCCCAGGCCTCACATACATCCATTAATATTTATTTGGCTGTGTACTGGTGTAGTGTCTGCATTACTGTCCCAAGTACACTGCTAATTTCCCCATTGTATGCACTTGCAGTGTGTCATTGGCAATCAGGATATGTTTATGTAAACTTCACTATTTTACTTCACAGATGAGTGGCCTAGTGGGCTACTTCATTATGCTGTAGTTGACAGGGCCTGGGTTCAAGACTTTGCAGGGTGGGGGGTTATTATTTTGTAGATGTGCCTAACTGGGTCAGAAACACAAAAGGGGATTAAGATACTTTTAAGCAGTTTTACTTGTGTTTGTGCAGTACACCACAATGCTTAGCTCTGCTTAAACCAGTGCTAATTTAAAAAAAAGAAAATAAAAAAGCGGTGATAGAAAAGTGGTGAAATAGGGGCAAGCAGGAGAAAAACATACTGAAAGGCAGGTAGGGATGTGCAGCAAGGGTGTAGGAAAGGACCATAGCTCTCAATTTCTTCTCCAGCAACAGCTGTGCAGTTTGTAGAGAATTTGGTTCATCACACCCCAGAAAGAGGGGTGAGGGCAACATAACTGTGTTGATTAATTCATTTAATAACTGATTGTGTCCAGTGGATGCGAGTGTGAAATGGAGAGCTATGTATGGGGTGATATTTTTTTTTGTGGGACAGGCGCCATTTTTTTTAAAGTGAGAGTGGAATGTTGGGGAAGGGATATAGGCACATGTGGGGAGGTAAGTTGGGTAGGAGAGGTTGCATTTGCAGAACAGACAAGACAAACAAGACAGCATACATGAGCATTATGTGATATATGACGGGGTAAACACCTTGGACTGGCAGGGTGTTGTGGAGTCAGAGAGCCATGTGCCCCCAGATGGTAGCAGTGAGACTGAGCTCCCCACCCATGGGGAGTCAACACTGCTTCTTTACTGCCACAAAGCTGGCTTTGCTAGATGCTGGGCACCAGGGCAACCTTGCCCCTCCAGGTTGGTGAGTCTGCCCTCAATCCAGTGCAGGCAATTCTCATAGCCATGATGCACGATCCTGGGCACCATCACTGGTAGCTGTTCCTGGGTGACAACCCCCCCATCCACCTCCACTCCTGGGGGGGACGGGCCCAACCCTGAGAGGGTTCAACCCATAGATGATGCAGACCCAGAGAAGAGGCACCACCGGCTTGAGTCCCAGATGTGCTGGGACCCAGTGCCACGGCCGACTGAGGTAGGGTAGGTGGATCACCAGGAACCAGCCTATCCAGTCAACCTTTGGTGTTGAGGTACTTCAAGGTTTATAGATTAGTAATGAACATAACATTTAGTTAGTTATAACAGCATGCCATAACGTTGCAAATAACCCAGTAACATAACATTGTATAGTATATGGAACACAACAATAAGTCAGATAGTCAGTATAGTAATAACATGTCAGTAATAGTTACAGCATAAGGCCAACAACATTGGTAATTCAGCAAGGTATGTTAATATGCAACCATTGTAATACATAACAATAATAAAACAGAAGGCCCAACATAACATTTTGAGAAGAACATATGTTAATAGTAAACCATAACTGATGTATAACAATATTAAATTATGATGAAGATAATGGGTGGGGGGAAGAAATACAGTCCATTAATACCAGTATAGGCTATATTGTTTGCAGCAGTACTCTTATATACTGTTTAGGTCTGCCCTTCCTTTATGTATAACAGTGCCCTATAGCTTCTGTAGCACGTACATACCTCTCCAGCTGTCTACATGGGAGAGTATGGGCCAAGCTGTAAGAGCTACAGGTGCACAACTACAAAGGACTATTACATGTCAGAGGGGCAGATATGACTACAAAAGTGTAATGTGGATTGATGTATTGTGACTGTGCTACTGACATAAATCATGTCCATGACAGAGCTGTGGCAGAGGGATTAGGCAACAGTGATCATAGTCCGTGACAGCATGACACTTGAGAGACATGTATCATGCACAGTACGGATAGTTTATGACTATCGTGCCATCCTTTGCAGGCATGGGGCTAAACTATTACCAGACATTTACAGACACACCGGGCATACAGTCATACCAAGAGTACACATTTTATTTATTGTATTAACTTTTATTAGCATTGTACTTGTTGCCTTTATTTTCTAAGTCTTTTCACATTGCTGAGCAATGCTATTAACACTCTATTACATCTGAACATACAAATTATTAACACATTCTAAGGGCTACTGCAGCCATTTATCTACGTGCAGTTCCTGTGGGGAGAACATCTGTTAACAATACATAAGTGATTCAATAATATTTACTAGTACTCAAACCCTGGTCTGTGTGTGGCAAAATGTGCATCACACCTAGTATTTATCAAACTGAGCTACTGAGCGACTGCTGCATATTGAGTGACTATTATTTGTCTATATCACACCTGGTAATAGAATTAGATTGTTATACAGGACTACACTAACAGTTGAGCACACATGCATGAGATTCCCTCTAGGGGTGGAAATATCTGTGATGTGTAGAAACCATATCAGAGTGCTGGGTTGGCTACCTGACCTAAATACAGTTGCAGATGGTATACTTGCAGTCTACAGCTATTACAGTTTCATACTTACCTACAGCAGCATATCTCAAAACAGCAATGCATGCAGTTGAAATGCAATGGTTAACACAAGACAATCCTGATATACGCAATATACCTTGGGCATTCATATTATTGATTCAGATCATAGTGCAGAACAAATATCATAATGCATTATATATTTTAGTACAGCTCCAAATCTACAGTTTAGCAGAACACTCTTTATTAGCTAACCTTCAGTCACTTAGTGGTATTCTTTGTATTTTTAGTTTACAGCAGGTGTAATACTTGAGTTCATGAACAACAGCCCAAAATACACACATATTGCAAAACACAGCTTTATTAGAAGTGACTTCATGCAGTGAGTGGTGTATTTTCCGGTCTTTATTGCAGAACAGTTCATATAATGCAGGTGTTGCAATACAGCTGTAATTCCACAATTAATGCACTAGAAACTTTATTTCCTTAACATTCTCAGGTTTCATGCTTTCATTTTTATTGAACTATACTTGGCATTACTCACTTATTGCAGTCCAGCTCTATGACCACATTCATTACAGTATAATCAAAATGGTATATACCTAATGGCAGTTAATACATTACTCCTTCTTGCTTATATGACTATAGATTGCAAGATTCATCTGTACTCACCACAGTCATTGTGCAACCTGACCAGGCACACTGCATGGGCATCTGGGTTGTGAGCTCTCTCCTCTGTGGCTGTAGGAAGAGAAGCATATCATTATGCATATCTGTATATCACACATTCAGATTAGGTATTGGTAAAACAATGCAAACAGTATTTACAAACTTGGAGGACATTCCCTTCTCTAATATCCTAGAACCAGATGTCCAGCAGTCCCCTCTTCCATCATTTCAGATCGTCATAATAATGATGGACTTGCTCAGCTGTGCGGGGGAAACCTGTAGCACTGGTGAGATTGTATGCCAGCCAGTCCTAGGCTTCCGAATTGTACTCCGATCCCTGGTACTGGCCCTGCAGCAGCTGGATTTCATGGTATTTTACAATGAGTCCAACCATGACCCTGGACTCCAGAATGTCCCACTGTTGCACCTGGAAACATGCACCCTCTCCAAAACTTGCCATAGCTCCTGCCAGGATCAAATCAAACTGGTTCTGCTGTATTCCCACCTGTTGCAGTTAAATAAGCCTGTTTTCCCATCCTTTACCACCATTGGGCAATTTTTAAAAATATGGCTCATCGCTTTGCACCACACAAACCAGGTGAGCTCAACTGAACAGTACTTAAATTGGCAATGATCAGCAATAATCAGCAGTGCACAAACCAGCTTAGCTGAACTGAGGACTGCTTAAACTTTTATGCTTAGTAGTGCACAAACCAGCTAAGCACTAATAAAACATTCCTTGTTTAAGCAGTGTTTGACAAGGCTTAGCTGTGTTTAGTGGAACTTAGCTGAGTGCAACAAAGTGGGATTTAAAAATACATCTCATAAATATGCCTTTGCCACAAAAATACTTAATAACATGTCTGTGCATACATACAATATGCAATCAAGGGTTTAAATATATGTCTCATAATGTGTATTTGCAACATAAATAATGAATAACCTGTCTGTGTATTCGTACAAAATTCAATCAAGGTTTAATAGTACTTCTCATAAATGTGCATTTGCAAAATAAATGTAATAACCTGTCTGTGTAATCATACAAAATATAATCAGGATTTAACATTAGTTTCATAATGTTGTTGTTGTTGTTGATGTTGTTGTTGTGTCTTCTGGCTTTTCCCGGTTAGGGGTCACCACAGCAGAACTCCAGTCCGTTAAGGATTGGCAATTGATTTTTACATACCGGGTTGCCAGCTCTGACACACAACCTTCAATGAAGGTATGCCCACTCATGCATGTCTCCTGTGTATTTAAAAAATAACCTGCCTCTGTATTTGAACCCTGCATCTACACAACATAAGGTTGTCACTCTAACCATTTGGCTATGTGGCCATGTCAACTGCTGCTCTACTTTTACATATATCTCTCTACAATATTTAAGCACCAGTGAGAACTGCAGAGTGACATGCAAACCCACTCAGCTATGCTTAAACTTGACCTTTGCTTTCATAATTAAATGTATCCAGTTTCTATTTTTAAATGTCTGGCATGTGTCCATTGCTGCGTGCTGCACCACACAAACACAAAAATAAAAAAAATGTAAACTTTTATTACATATGCACGCATTGGTATCCAGCACTGTGACAGTGCAGGGGGTGTGTTACTCATCTCTGTACACAGTAATACACTCCCTACACTGATTTAATAACCATGTTACATGGCTCCCCCTCAGTAACATGCCTTCATTAATACGCATGGCATGCTACCAAGGGGGTACCGCATACTCAGCCACAGTTCCTTCTGTGTAGGCTTTACACTATACCCACACAGATTTTATTAAATCTCCAGGGAACACCATCCATTATCTGCTTAATCAGGCTCATCCTTTCATTCCATCTAGCTTCATGGATCCTGCAGAACTTATGGCACTGCTGGTGATATGACTCAACTGCTGGAATGATCATTGTTACTAATCTAGGGTAGTAGTTTATTTTTTCAGAGAGGACTCTTAGCTGAAAGCACATGTATGGAGACTGCTTAAGCCTGTCATGCCTGTCTCCCCTCACCCAACTCTCAAAGCAACAGTGACACCTACCATGAAGCATGAATTACCTATGACATGTAATGACTGTCAGTTTAAGTTTTATATTGAAAGAATCAGTACATATCGGAAATATAATTTAGGCCACATTATAAACAAAATGATTACTTTTATAAACTTGAAGGTGACAAAGCAAAACAATGTCTTCATGTTTTCATAGTACTTTTGTTATGTCAAATGAAAAACAATGGCTTTTGGCAGCAAACACTTGTGGAACCATAATCCAAATAAAAATTCAAGCATCTTTATTCAGTGACTCGGAATGCTAAGTATTTTTTCTCAAAACAGCGCTTTCATCCCTTGTTTTGAAATAATTCATAAAGACTGCCATCCCCCCTTTTTTGCATATGAATATATATATATATATATATATATACGTGTGTGTGTGTGTATATATACATTTATATATATATATATATATATATTTATATATATATATATATATATATTTATATCTTCGTCTTCTTTCGGCTGCTCCCGTTAGGGGTCACCACAGCGGATCAACTGTTTCCATTTCTTCCTGTCCTCTGCATCATGCTCTGTCACACCAATCACCTGCATGTCCTCTCTCAACACATCCATAAATCTTATCTTAGGCGTTCCTCTTTTCCTGTTACCTGGCAGCTTCATCTTTAGCATCTTTTTCCCAATATACTCTGCATCCCTCCTCAGCACATGTCCAAACCAACGTAATCTTGCCTCTCTGGCTTTGTCTCCAAATCTTCCAACCTGGGCTGACCCTCTAATATACTTATTCCTAATCCTGTCCATCCTCATCGCACCCAGTGCAAATCTTAACATCTTCAACTCTGCCACGTCAAGCTCTGACTCCTGTCTTTTTGTCAATGCCACTGTCTCCAACTCATATAACATAGCTGGTCTCACTACCCTCTTGTAGACCTTCCCTTTCACTCTTACTGGTACTTGTCTGTCACAAATCACTCCTGATACTTTTCTCCACCCACTCCATCCTGCCTGTACTCTCTTCTTCACCTCTCTTCCACACTCACCATTACTCTGAACTGTAGATCCCAAGTACTTAAACTCATCCACCTTTGCTATCTCTACTCCCTGCATCCTCACTATTCCTCTATCCTCCCTTTCATTCACACACATATATTCTGTCTTAGTCCTGCTGACCTTCATTCTCTCTAGAGTATATCTCCATCTCTCCAGGGTCTCCTCCACTTGTTCGCTACTCTCACTACAGATCACAATGTCACCTGCAAACATCATAGTCCTCGGGGACTCCTGTCTGATCATGTCTGTCAACCTGTCCATCACCATTGCAAATAAGAAAGGGCTCAGAGCTGATCCTTGATGTAATCCCACCTCCACCTTAAATGCATCCATCACTCCCACCACAGACCTCACCTCTGTCACACTACCCTTGTACATATTCTATACCACTCTAACATACTTCTCTGACACTCCCAACTTCCTCATACAATACCACAGCTCCTCTCTAGGTACCCTGTCATATGCTTTCTCTAAGTCCACAAAGACACAATGCAACTCCTTCTGACCTTCTCTGTACTTCAAGACAAACAACGTTCTCAGTAGAAAAAACACTTTAATGTGAGGAGCAAAGCTTTCGGATAAAATCCTTTATCAATACTGAAAATACAAAAGCAAATGCAGAGTATATATAGGTCTAAAAAAGTCATATGACTGGCAGCCAAGAAGTCACATGACCCAAACATTAAAAGAAAACATGTAGAAATAAATAAATATGCAAAGCTAAAAAATGCAACAGCATAATGCATACATGAAAACAAAAAACATTTAAAAAAGGAAGAATGTATATTACTCTATCTTACGTGACACCATTGATTTTGTTCAGAAGCTTAAGCAATGGTATAACATAGAGAAGGCGTCTCTACATCTAAGAAGGTACCTTTTGGTAACCCTAGACATAGTATCTTTGTTTACTGTCATTCCAACTGATATTGGCCTGGATTTGTTGAGGGAATTCTTACTCTCATGTCCTGATCCCAACTTCCACAAAATTGAAAAAATATGCACTCTCATGGATGTGGTGTTGAGAAATAATGTTTTCTTTTTTAATGAATCCTTGTATCTTCAGCTCACAGGTGTGGCTATGGGTACTTCGGTAGCCAATACTTATGCCAACCTAGTTTTATACCAGTGGGAAAGGAAACATTTATTTAGTGGTTTGAATCCATATAAAGATAATGTAAAGTTCTTTCAACGATTTGTGGACGACTGTTTTTTGATTTGGGGGGGGCACGTTACAGGATTTGAATGATTTTATGCTGTACATCAATTCAATCTCATCTTTTTTGAAGTTCAAAATGTGTTCATCTGAAATTACTATTAATTTTTTAGATATCAACTTGAGTCTTGACGGTGGTACACTTAGAACAAGCCTCCATAGAAAAGAAGTCTGTGCAGGAAGGTACACTCATGCAAGTAGTATGCATGCGCCACATGTTTTTAGAGGTACTGTCAGGTCTCAATTTTATAGAGTCAGTAGGTTTAACACGGAAGATCCTAGCTTCTCCGAACAGTTGAATGAGATGATAGCTGATTTCACTAACAGTGGTTATGATGCTACCACCTTAAATAATGAGAAACTAAATGTGCTAGAGGAAAGAAAGTCGAGGGTGGCCTCTGTTATGTTAAATGACACCATAGAAACACAAGCTGTTGGCTTGCCCAATGTGTCCATCCAGAATGAGATGAAAGTAAGATACGTTACTTCGTTTAGTACAAAAACACCATATATTAAACGTATTATCCATAAGAATTGGCTAATCTTGATGGCATCTGAAGAGTTAAAAGCAATGCTGGGCAATGTCCCATTTTTTGCATATCGTAACATGAGAACCCTCAAGAGTGTCCTCTGTTACAAAGATTTTCCTACAAATATCACAACACATCCATCCAGCATTATGGGCACACGAAAATGTTATAACTGCTCATGCTGTGATGACATTGATGATGAACATTTAGGTATCTTTGAACACCCAGTCAGTAAGAGGCTGTTTAGGTTCAATGTAACTGCTACTTGTGTCACCACCCATGTGGTTTTCCTTGCTACCTGTGTATTATGCAACTCTTTCTATGTGGGTAAAACCATGCGTAAACTTAAAGATAGGATCACAGAACACAAGTCTGAAATCCGAAGATGTGTGGACACTAATGCTTTATATAAACACAGGCTATGTTTTGGTGAACAGCATGTATTTAAATTTAAAGCTATAGACCATGTTTCACCCTCACCCAGAGGTGGTGATATCAATAACAAATTAGAAATTAAAGAATACAACTGGATAATTAGATTGATGGGTGACTCACCCCCTGGTTTGAATAGTACTGTCAGCCTTAAACCTATTTTGGTCAGAATGAGTAGATCTAGATTATGAGATTTTCTCTTTATGTATATGATTGTACATGTGATTTTTAGGTTAAAACTTTGCTTTTTTTAAAAATATACATTCTTCCTTTTTTAAAAATATACATTCTTCCTTTTTTAAATGTTTTTTGTTTTCATGTATGCGTTATGCTGTTGCATTTTTTAGCTTTGCATATTTATTTATTTATACATGTTTTCTTTTAATGTTTGGGTCATGTGACTTCTTGGCTGCCGGTCATATGACTTTTTTAGACCTATATATACTCTGCATTTGCTTTTGTATTTTCAGTATTGATAAAGGATTTTATCCGAAAGCTTTGCTCCTCACATTAAAGTGTTTTTTCTACTGAGAACGTTGTTTGTCTTGCTGGACCTCTTGGCATTTGTGTTTGGACATTTTCTTCTCTGTACTTCTCCATCAACATTCTCAGAGCAAACATTGCATCTGTAGTGCTCTTTCCTGGCATGAAACCATACTGCTAATCACTAATCATCACCTCCCTTCTTAACCTAGCTTCCACTAGTCTTTCCCATAACTTCATGCTGTGACTGATCAATTTAATCCCTCTCTAGTTACTACAGCTCTGCACATCACCCTTGTTCTTAAAAATTGGTACCAAAACACTTTTTCTCCATTCCTCAGGCATCCTATCACTTTCCAAGATTTCATTAAACAATCTAGTTAAAAACTCCACTGCCATTTCACCTAAATACCTCCATGCTTCCACAGGTATGTCATCTGGACCAACAGCATTTCCGTTCTTCATCCTCTTCATAGCTATCCTTACTTCCTCCTTGCTAATCCACTGCACTTCATGATTCACTATCCACACATCATCCAACCTTCTTTCCCTCTCATTCTCTTCATTCATCAGCCCCTCAAAGTACTCTTTCCATCTGCTCAACACACTCTCCTCGCTTGTGAGTACATTTCCCTCATTATCCTTTATCACCCTTACCTGCTGCACATCTTTACTAGCTCGGTCCCTATGTCTAGCCAATCGGTACAGGTCCTTTTCTCCCTCCTTAGTGTCCAACCTTTCATACAACTCTTCATAGGCCTTATCCTTAGCCTTTGTCACCTCTCTCTTTGCCATGCACCTCATCTCCTTATACTTTTGTCTACTTTTTTCATCTCTCTGACAATCTCACTTCTTCGCCGACCACTTTCTCTGTATACTCTCCTGTACTTCTTCATTCCACCACCAGGTCTCCTTGTCCTCCTTCCTCTTTCCAGATGTCACATATATATGCTGTTTCCAATCCCATGATTATTTTCAGCCAATAAATGTTGACCTAAAAATTAACATATCATCCAATCACTAATAAAACATTGTTACATACTATGAAAAATATATATTTAAGAAATAATGTAAGAATCCTTGCAAATATTGATTTCATTACCACTAAAAATCAAAAATATATATTTACATATTTCATTTATTCAAAACATTCTATTGCTGTTAACTCAATGATAGATTAATTTACCAACAAGTTAACAGCAGATATATATTTTTCATTTTTATTGATTATTGTAGTGGCAATAAGATCAAGATATTTAAGGAGTTTTATATCATTTCTTAAATATATATTTTTCATGGATCTGTATAAATTGGTCTTGTATACCCATGATGCCACAGGTTCTTTTAGTGCTACCAGTTTTTGTGACATGCGATTTCTACTCCACTGTTGAAAGACTGAATCTATTCTCTGCCTTAACACAACCAAAACTGAATTTATATTGCCATTTACTGAAGTCATGGTGAAAAGTAAATGTTATCTCTTGCTTGTCTCTTCCACGAAGCAGTTAGTATCACAGCCCTCTTTGTTATTGCCATAAACTCTAAACTTAGATTTGGTCAGAATGCTGAATCCATGGTCCTTTTTGTAGACCAGATGCTTGGAATTTTGTATTGTGCAAAACATGTAATGAATTTACTTGTTATCAGCAGTGTCAGAACAAAACTGCTTCCTAGTTATTTTCTGTGCTTCCTTCATCTGTACTATTCCCACATACAGATAGAACAGAAAACTACAGCAATTACAACAGAATTTCCAGGTTTCCTGCAGGGCAGTCCTCATAGACTCATCATTGCACCTCACTTAGGCATAAAATCATTCAAGAGTCTGACACTTTTCCATGTCACACCTAGAAGTTAGCTCAGAGGTTTAAGACTATCAGCTGTTAATGTGTGTTTCCTCTAGTCCAGAGATTGATTTCCTCAGCCATTGTGACTCTGAGCAGATCAGTTAACCAGGCAGTTTTCTGGGGCAGTTGGCAAAGTGGACTTAACACTGTAGTGGTCTCTGTGACCACATGCCTTGTAGCTATCTGGCACTATTAACCTGTAGCTAACATGCAGCCACATGCCTTGTAGCTATCTGATACTATTAACCTGTAGCTAACAGTCATTTATCTATGAACCTGCCCTGAATTTAATACTCATATTCCCATGTATGACATGCACATTTACATTCCTCACCCATGTTTCTAAGATGTGGAACAAGCTTTCTGTTGCATTTAATGAAGTGACATACAGTCGTGTTTAAAAAGACTTTAAACCAGAACTGGCTGAAGACTGGAACAGATATACTGTTCTTTTGGTAGTATCCGTTCAAGTGACTTCTCACATTGCCTTACTACCTCACTAAAACTTTCTTTTTACTCGTTAAAAATAATTTCTCATCTTCACTGTTTCAGATTAAAATCATAGCCATTTGTTCCCTGCTCCCACTCTCCCTCTCTGTAAATTCTACTTTCTTCTGACATATTTCCTAAATGTCTGCATATGCAATTTACATAGTTTACTAGTCTGTCTAGAATGCTTTCAGTATCACCACAATTCACTGTTCATGAACTGCTACTTCATATTCTAACTGACAAGAACTATTCTACTGTAGATGCAGAACTGCACAGATCTGTGAATACAGTCTACTCTAGTTACAGCAGCATACATATATAAATAATATTGTGTGTATTGTTGATATACTGTATTTTTTCTATGTTCAAAATAATGTATCTGTTATTATGCATTGTTCACACTACTGTAGCTTCAAAGCTTCAGCCATCCATAACGAGTATCAGTACAGTGGATTATGACTGGGTCTAAGATCATAATCAGTTTGTTATATGTCTGAGACATAGATGTCAAGAAATTCACCTTGAGGCTGATCTTGACATCCATGTGGAGGACACACAGCTTCCCAGGTTATTATTGGAAATACACAATCATATGCAATGTTACCTTTGATTTAACATTTCCAGATGGTCTTCTGCTATAACTGCTGAGCATTGCTAAGTGTGTAACTAGTGATTAACAGTGCTTAGAGAGTGCTTAAAAAATAGTTTTGTGTAACTGTGATGCTCCATGCACCACAATGCAATAAGCTCTGGCAAAAAAAAATCAAATGTGTGTTCACATAAGCACTAAATGCCTTATTAGCAAACCTTGTAATGTATCAACTGTTTGTATTTTGTATATTTCACATTGTTTAAAAAGTTCTCATTTTTACATCTTTCCTTTGTAATTGTTCAGAGTTTTTTTTTGAGATTTTTATTATGTATGTTTAAGCTGAAAAAATGTTATAGCCTCTTTGACCTACCCAATCAGTAAAAACCAAATAATCAAACAAGGTAAACTATTATTCACTGAGCATCAGTGTTTTAAAATGAATGACCCTTTACTCATTAGACATTTCATGCCCTGTTGACCTTAGCAGAGACAATTTCTGAAGGACACACACTACCCGACAAATAATCTAACTGGTCACTTAGTCAGAAAGTGTCATTATAACATACATATAGATCTGGTATATGGGTGTCCATAGCATACATACATATAGATCTGGTATATGTGTATCCATAACTTACATATAGATCTGGTATACAGGTATCCATAACATACATATATATCTGGTATGCGGCTATCCATACTGCATTCACAGACAGAGGGGTTCTGTACCATTTACCTGTGATTAGACTGTTGAAGTCACTGACCTGGTCTTTCATTGCTATTTTAGTATGCATAACCATTTCTTTGATTCTTCAGTGAAGCTAATCACCTGTAAGCAATACCCCTCTGCTTTTATTTTTGAGCTTTGTTTTTAGAAGGTAAACTTTTGTGTTTATTTCTAAGATTCTGGTATTTCATCAGCCATTTTCACAAAGAGTTTAGTAATATGATCTACCCCATCTTCTCAATGACAGCACACCCAACAACTAATTCCCCACTCTTACTTTGCTATGTTTCAACTTGCCACCATATAGATCTGGTATCTACTCAATGCCAGAAGTCTAAACCTCAAGATGCACGCCCTCGAAGCCCTCCTCAGTATGGAGAACATCGATGTCTGTGCGGTGACTGAAACCTGGTTCAAGGCTCCTGAGAGCACCCCAGCACTATCAGGTTTTACCTCATATCATGCTTTCCGGCCCCAAAACTTGGACCGAACCACAAAAGGAGGGGGAGTATCCATTTTCATCAAAGATACCCACACCTCCAGGTTGTGTCGGAGACTATCCAGGTGCAACTAACCATAGGCAAAACTGCCTTACAGTTTGTAGCATGCTACAGGCCACCTTCTCAAACTCAGGAACCCCACACAGCCTTCCTGAAGACACAGGAGAGTATGAATGTCTCTCCAAATACCATCATTTTGGGAGACTTCAACTACCCAAACATAGACTGGGAACATTACTCAAACACCAACACCCTAGCCCAAAGGTTCCTAGAATTCATAAACTCAAATGCAATGGAACAACTAGTCACCATTCCCACAAGAGGAGACAATATACTAGACCTGATCATCACAAACATGGGGACAAAATGCTCCACACTCTTTGGTAAGATCAGACCATAAATTAATCTCACTGGAAATCCACATCCCCCCCACCCCTGCACAAAAGACCACAGTCAAGAACTTCTCACAAGCAAACTTCACACTTCTTAAGACTGAAGTGGTATCCTTCAAGGCCCCTGGGCCAGTGGAAACCACAACCCACACTGCTGAATCCTTTGCAAATGCCTTCTATGGGCACCTTCAAGAATGCATGGATCATGCAATCCCAAATAAAACCAAGACCCATTCCCCAAAGGCAGGCCGGTCTGGTGGACCCCAGCCATAAACAAACTTTACAACAGGAGGAGGAAGCTACTACATGACAGAGCAAAATGAAGGTGTCTCTGATCAGTACTAGCAAAAAACTACGATCACTCATAAAATCATCCAAAAAATCGCAAAAGACACAAAAGACAATCACAAGGCCTTCTTTAGCTATGTTAGAAACCTGGGTGGAAACTCCCAGATATGCTCAGAGTTAGTCCAAAATGATACAAAATACACCAAACCCACTGACATTGCCAACATTCTGGCAGACAGGTTCAGTGCAAATTTCTCCTCCCCCTCCCTCCCAAAAGGAGAAATAACTATCCCAGCAGAGTGTAGCCTCCCTAACATCTCAGATGCCCAGGTGAGAGCCACCCTCTCTAAAGCTAAAAACACAGCATCAATGGGACTGGATGGTGTCCCGGGCTGTGTGCTACATGAACTCCAAGAGGAACTAAACCCACACATAAGGCTGCTGTTTAATCTTAGCCTTACTACAGGATAGTGGCGACGGCAACAGTGGTCCCACTTCACAAAGGCGGTGCTTCTACAGACCCTGTAAGCTTGATTTGGCCTGGTCTGCAAAGCTATGGAGAGGATCATTATGGAACTCATAAACAAAGACATTGGGGACCTACAGACATTGGATCCTACCCAGTTTGGCTTTGTCAAGGGCAGATCCTGCCTTTTGAACTTGGTTTTTGAAACAGTCACTAAGGCCATTGATGAGGCAGTTCACACAGCCTACCTTGAGCTTGCAAAAGCCTTTGACACAATACCCCACTCGGGCATCATAGACAAACTCACCAGCTTAAATGTAAACCCATATGTCACAAGATGGGTTGCAAACTGGCTCAAGGACAGAACCCACAGGGTCAGAGTTGCTGGAGCTATGTCAGACTTCAGTCCTGGGACCCTCTTGTTCGGCATTTATTTTCTGAGGTACAGGCAAACATAGGAGGATTGTATGACTGCAAACTGGGTGCCATAATTGATACTCCAGCGGACACAAACATCCTTCATAGAGGCCTCATAGAAATGGATAATTGGTGCCAGAGCCATGGCCTTAAGCTGAAAAATGTATAGTCATACCCTTTGGGAAAAACAAAATTACCACATAGAAGAGGTAATCAGGGACCTAGGGACCCTGGTTGACAGTAACCTCTCATTTGACACTCACATTGCCAAAGTGGTTAGGAAGACCTTCTATATTGCCCACCTTATCATGAAGGGTTTCACATCTAGATCAAGAGAGGTCATTGTGCCCTGTACTCTTCTCTTATCAGGCCAATGATTGAGTACAATGCCCCATTTGGGATGTATCTCACCCGACACCTGCAGCAGTTGGAAAGACCCCAAAAGTTCCTCACCAAGAGGATAAAGGGTCTTAAACATATGTCATATGCCCGACTGAAAAACTCCAGCTCTATTCAGTACTCAGAGGTGATCTGTGCCTGACGTACAAGGCCATGTCCAATCCTGAATTAATGGATATGCTCCACCTCAGAAAATCCAAATCCATCAGAGCCATGAGAACAAGTGACTTAAACCTCAACACAGAAATAAATAGGACGTGCTGGAGGGACAGATTCATAACCCAGAGGCTCCCTACACTCTGGAACAGAATCCCAGTCCATGTTAGGCAGAGCCCCTCACTGACTCTATTCAAGAGAAATCTCGACGAATGGATGGGAGATCTACTAGACAGAGGCATAGTAAACTAAACCCTAAAAAGGCATAGTATTCTCATCCTAAGGGGTGGTGTAAGCCACATACACTCTGGCTAGGCTTATAAATGCCTTAGGGCAGATAGCCTAGTACGAAACTATGAACCTATGAACCTATAAAACAGCAGTAATGAACAATTGTTTTTGCAAAGGGTTGCCAATTGTGGATGCTTCATCCCCAGACCTCTGATTACTAAATATTGTAGTTTTGTGGTAACACTAGCTCAACTACCCCCTTACTTTGAGTTAGTACAGCCTCCAACCAATTAGTTTATTTACCAATAAGGATATGTGGCAAAGCCTCTGTATTGGTGGTTATTCAGCACTCTGACAAGTGTAGTTTCAAGAAACAGCATTTTTATATTAATTATTGTTTTTTTGCAGGACAAAGATGATGTGTATAGGTTGTTTTATACTTCTTCAGTTTTTTATGAGTATGGAGTGTGTATATATAGGTAGAAATTTTAGGTTACATTTCATGATGTAGAAAAATTAATGAACTCTAACTTATGTTGTACCTTGATCCATTGTAACATTAGCCCCCTCACAGTTTGATTTGCTTAACTGTGTACACTGCTTCTCAACATCAGTGCATGGTGTGATAGTAAGATTTGATAAATGGAAAGCAAGGAAGACCAACCAGTTCATGGAAGCATGTCATCTGATAAATATTAAGAGCTGCTTTGCATATCCTTTCTAGTTTTGCATATTGCAGTTATATGGCAGTTGCTGAATTAGTGTTTTATGCTGGTATAGTGCCATTTGCTTATCTCAAAATTTCTTGTATCACAATTGCTTTGGCATATTTATTTGACATTATATTTACTTGCATGTTGTTGCTTACTCAATATAGTAACAATTTGTCCATGAAATATCTGTTAGCATATCCCCCAACTAATAAGGAGCAGGTAATGGCACTCACTAATTCCAAAAACACAACCTTAGTGGGCCCTGACTTTATCCAGAGGTGCCCCGTAAATAGCTTGCATATGACCTCTAAGGACAACTTGAGTCACTTTTCAACTATAGTCTCAAAACAGGCTTTGTACTATGAGAATGGAAGACTGCAACAGTTATCCCACTTCGCAAGGGTGGACCATCAACTGACCCTAGAAACTGCAGACCTATTAGTCTGACTAGTCTAATATGCAACACCATGGAATGAATTATCATTGAAATGATAAACAAAGATATAGGCAACCTTTAGACACTGCACCCAGCCCAGTATGGATGTGTCAGGTGAAGGCTATGCCTACTAACCCTGGTGGACTTCTTTCAGAAGGTCACCAAGAAAATGGACAAGTGGAAAATGGTGCATGCCTGCCTACCTTGACCTGGCAAAGGTGTTTGATGCAATATCCCACTCAAGTATAGTTGACAGACTCACTGAACTGAGCATTCACCTTCTACATAACTCACTGGATTGCCAACTAGTTCAACACCAGGAGTCAAGAAGTCAGGATTGGTGATGCCACCTCCACTACGAGACCAATCACCATTGGAGTACCTCAGGGTTCCATGCTGGGAGCACTCCTATTTGATATCTATGTCTTTGAGGTAAAGGCTAATATCAACAGCCTTTGCCTAGCAAAGTTCACATATGACTGCTAATTTGTGAGCTATCATACATTCTGCCTATGATGCAAATATTTTACAAGAGGGTCTAACACAGACAAATGACTAGTGTCAAAGTTAAAGATTAAAACTCACTGCCAAGAAATGCATACTAGCAGCTTTTGGAAAAACTGTCACCCAAGCTAATTTCTCCATTGATAAAACACCACTAAGTGCTGACCCAGTAGTCAAGGATCTTGGAACATATGTAGACAGTAATCTGGCCTTTGACCATCATTTTGCCAACACAGTAAGAAAATCATTCTATGTCACTCAACTCCAACTTATAAGTAAGGGTGTGGAATTCAGGTCCAAGGAAGTCATAGTGCCACTTTATTCATCTCTTAGCAGACCCAACACTGAGTATACTTCCACTTTGGCATGTATCTGACCAGACATATGCAACAGATGAAATGCCCACAAAGGTTCCTTACCAAGACAATCCAAGATAAAAACACATTGTCTTATACAGAGACTCTTAAAGCCTTATCTCTAAACTCTGTCTCCTACAGGTTACTGATTGATTATCTATGCCTGGCATACAAGGCATCCTCAATGCCAGCTCTGATGGAGCTATCACACATCTGCAAAATGAAAAGCATTAGAACCACTAGATCTAAGGATTTACATTTTGCTTGTGACATAAATAAGACAAGTTGGTTGGACAGATATGTGTTTCAAAGGAGCCCCAAGCTCTGGAACAGGTTCCCATACATGTGAAGGAGAGTCCATCCCTAGCCTTATTTAAGTGTAACCTTAACCAGTGGACGGGAAATCAGAAATTCACCCCAGGTCTGGCCTCCATGTCTCTGATAGACAAGGGCATGCGGTAATATCCAAACTAACACCCCCCCAATAACCTCTAGAAACTTCCTAAGTGGAATGCCCCTTCCTAGTGTTACACAGGGACACAATTGGGTTAGATTACTCAGTTAGGCTTATAAAGACCCTGGTAGTCATTAGCCTAGTATATACCTATGAACCATTTTTCAAATTCTATAGCCTGAGACTATATTATCTAGGAGAAAGTATGAGAGATGATTTTATTTCTGTTTTAGTGATTGGCTTTCTCTGAGGTTCAATGACCTCAGTTTTAAGAAAATATAGTCAGAAGTGGGAACATTAGAGGCAGGCTTGCCCTCCCACACATTTTTATTTGGTGTTTGTGCATGCGTGCACGTGCTTATATTATTCTTACACTTCAGGGGATATGCAGTGGAGGGTAAGATCCTTGCAAAATACTGCTTTAGCACAATAAGGAAACAAAGTCGCAGACTTCTGCTGGACTGCCTGCCTTGCAGTTAGTGCAAAGGATTAAGGGTATGAGCTGTCAGTGATTTGCCTCCTGCCGTCCCAACAGGTTTGATTCCCTCAGTCTCTGTTTGCCTACTGTGTGACTATCAGCAGGTCACTTAACCAGACAATGCTTAGGGATAACTGGGAAACTGGGCTAATCTCCCAAAATGCCTTCTGAATTGTAAGCCATATCTTCATAGGTTCATAGGAAGGTACTAGGCTATCGGCCCTGGGGCCTATACAAGCCCAGCCAAAAAGGTACCCTGGCTTTTGCCACCCAAGAAAATTATTTTCCTGTGCCACTGTGTCGAGCAGAGCCACAGAAGTGATCCCCGGGGTGAATTTCCTATTTCCCATCCAATCATCAAGATTTTTCTTGAAGAGTGCTAATGAGGAGCTTTGTTTGATATAGATAGGTAGTTTATTGAAGGGTATGGAAAGTCTCTGGGACAGGAATCTATCCCTGTGGCATGCTCTGCTTATTGTGGTGAGAAGGTTTAGGTCCCAAGAGTGTATAGCTCGGAGGGATTGGGATTTCTTTAAGTGGAGCATGTCCAACAGCTCTGGGTTTGACATAGCTTTGTATGTTAGGCAGAGATCACCTCTGAGTAGGCGATATGCGACAGAGTAAAGCTGGAGTTTTTTGAGACGGTCTGCATAGGGCATCTGTTTGAGGCCAGTAATCCTCTTTGTGGAGTATTTCTGCGGTCATTCCAGTTGTAGATGTCTTGTGAGGTACATACCAAAAGGGGTGTTGTACTCTATAATGGGTCTAATGAGTGATGAGTAGAGGGGAACAATGACCTCTTTTTTTCTGGATGAGAAACCTTTTGTGATGAGGTGTGCCACGTAGAAGGATTTCCTGACTACTGTGGTAATGTGATTATCAAAGGAGAGACTACTGTCCACCTGTGTCCCAAAGTCTCTTATCACACTTTTGGTGTTAAGTATACTACCACCTATGTTGTAGTTCATGGGTGCAGAGTTTTTACCAAAGGAAATGACAATGCACTTTTTGGCATTGAGCTTGAGGCCATGGCTTTGACACCAGGCATCTGTCTCAGTGAGGCCGTTTTGTAGGATGCCCACATTGTTAGGAGTTTCAATTATGGCTCCTAGTTTGCAGTCATCTGCAAACTTCATTAGCCGAAGATGTTAGCCTGAACTTCAGAGAAGTAGATACCAAACAGGAGAGGACCCAGGACTGAACCCTGTGTTACTCCACTTGTCACTGGTCTGAAGTCGGATTTGGAGTCTGCTACTTTCACAGTGTGGGTTCTGTCAGTGAGCCAGTTGGCAACCCCATCTTGTGACATAGGGATTTATACCTAGTTTAGTGAGTTTATCTATAATTCCAAAGTGGGGGATGGTGTCAAAAGCCTTGGCAAGATCTAGATAGGCTGTGAGAACCACCTTACTCTCATCTACGGCTTTAGTGACTGCTTCAAAGAAGTCTATCAGGTTTAGGAGACATAATCTGCCTTTTGCAAACTGAACTGGGTGGGGTCCAGAGTTTGGAGATTACCAATGTCTTTGTTTATAAGTTCCATGATGATACATTCCATGGCCTTGCAGACCAGGCTCGTCAGGCTAATGAGGTGTTAGTTCCCGGGGTCCGTGGTGGCTCCCCCCTTGTGGATTGGGATAACCGTCGCTGTGCACCATTCAGCAGGCACAAAGCTTGTGGTGAGGCTATGATTGAACATGGTACTTAGGTGGGGTGCCAGTTCATTCTGTAGTTCATGCAGAACGCAGTCTGGGATGTTGTCTGGTCCCATGGATGCTGTGTTCTTGGCTTTGGAGAGTGTGTTTTTTACCTGTGCAGCCGTGATTATAGGAACTTTGCATTCTTCCAGTATAGAGATGGGCCCTTTAGGGGTTGAGAGGGGGGTAAAGTTAGCACTGAACCTATCTGCCAGGATGTTGGCAATATCACTTGGGTCTGTATATTTCGTGCAATTGTGCTATAACTCAGAGCAGATCTGGGACACTCCCCCCAGTCCCAGAGTGTTGCCATTGGGATTCCTGACATAGCTATAGAATGCTTTGTGGTTGTCTTTAGAATCAGTGGTGAATTTGTTTTCGTAACTAGCTTTGGAGGATTTTATCAGGGATCGCAGCTTCTTACTGAGGCTGACCAGGGAGCTCCTCCACTCATGGGATTTTACTCTCTTTTGCCACAGTTTCTTCCTTCTGTTGTACAGTCTGTTTATGGCAGGGGACCACCAGATTGGCTTCCTTTTTTTGGAGGATAGCATCTTGGTCCTCTTTGGGATAGCATGATCCATGCACTCGTGTAAGTGCTTATAAAGTGCAATTGTGTAGGATTCAGTAGTCGTAACTGTATTGTCCATCTGCATGGGTGTCATGAAGTTCACCACTTCTGTCTTAAGAAGCATGAAGATGGCTTTGGAGAAATTTTTTACCATGGTTTCCTTAATGGGGGTGGGGTCAGGATGTGGATATCTAGGGTAATTAGCTTATGGTCGGATCGGACCAATGAGATGTTTACTTCAGGTGTGGAACACCGGTCACTCATGTTTGTAATGACTAGATCTAGGATATTGTTGCCCCTGGTGGGGGTTTGGATAAGTTGATCCAGGGCATTGGAGTTTATGAATTCCAGAAAGCATTGAGCGAAGCCGTTGGTACAGGAGTAGTTTTCCCAGTTAATGGTGGGGTAGTTGAAATCGCCCATTATTAGGGTGTTTGGTTGAACCCTAATATTTTCCAGTACATCAAGAAAAGAGGAGTGGAAATCCTGGGGCATGGTGGGGGATCTATAGCAAGCTATAATTTGGATTGCAGTTTTGCCCAGCGTAAGTTGCACTTGGATAACCTCGGCTGCATTATGCTGAGCAACTAGCCTGGAGGTGTGGATATTCTTAATGAATATGGACACACCTCCACCTTTGGTGTTCCGGTCCAGGCTACATGGCCGAAAAGTGTGGTAGGAGTTATAGCCTGGTAGTGCAGGTGTGGTCTCTGGAGCCTTGAACCAGGTCTCAGTCACTGCACAGATATCGATGTTCTCCATTTTAAGGAGTGCCTCGAGTGAGTGCATTTTGAGATTTAGACTTCTAGCATTGAGTAGCATCACCCTCAGTTTTTGCATGCCTGTTCCTGTTATGTTGGTGAATTTGTCATTTGAACCTTACCTAAAAAGGCACTATTGGGTCACCAAGAACCTTAGCCAGTATCCGGAATCCCTTGGGTGACAGGTGCAGGCCATCTCTGGCAAAGCATCATGTTTTGTCGACCATGTCATCCCAGGCAGACAAATACTGGATCCTTTTAGAATGACACCAGAAGCTTGGCGAATTGTTGAAGTCAATCATTTTGTCCTTCTACTGCGGCATCATTCTGGGTGATGGCAGAATGCTATTCAGGGCTAGGGTCATACCTGCCTGGGCTACAAGATTGGAGAGCTCTTCCATGTCTCTTTTCATGTAGTCCAGGGTGGTGCGGCTCAGGTCATTCACACCAACATGGACAATGACAGAGTCATGTTTGTACTTGTTGTGGAGTGATCTGAGTGTGTGGCTTATGTGATGGATCCTCGCACCCAACAGGCAGCTGACAGTAACCTTCTCCTTGTTCAGCCTGGTGAGTGGGACATCAGTGTGCCTGACTATAGAGTCACCTATGACTAGTGTGATGGGTATGTTTTTTTGCCTTATTGGCTGTGGTTGAGTGGCACACTGAGTCTGCGAGCTATGTGTCATTTGAGTTGTGTTGGGGGGTGGAGGTTGCTTGCATTTCTGCTTTGTAGGTCTCTGTTGCTTGAGCAGATTATTATTGAGAGCCTCTGTGAATGTTTTTGTGTTTCTATGTGTGGATTTTGGTGGTGTAGATTTAGTGAGACTATGTGATAAGTGTGTTGTGGTGCAAGTGTTTACCTTCTCCTCTTGACTGTCAAGTTTAGTCTTGGTTGGAGAGAGCTTTACCTCCAGTTTGGCTAGATAAGTGCATCTCTCACAGGTTGTAGTGTTGGGTGGTAGGAGGAGATGGTTGTCTGTGTACATGAGGCAATTTCTACATTGCTCCAAAATGCCCAGATTCATCAGATAGACAGGAGAGAACACTGGGAGCTGACCCTTGGACATGCCTGAATAAAAAACTATTTTCCTCTAGATAAGTGAGGAAGGTGAGTACAAGAGCTGTTTTTCTCTAAGCAAGTGAGGAAAGTAAGTACCAAAACTATTTTCTTCTAGGTAATGAGGAAGGTTGAGTGCTGCAGTAATTAGTTATTTAGTGCTTACAACAAGTTCTGAACAAGTGCTAATCACGAATAAGGAAATTCAAGTGCTAAAACTAAGAATCTGTATCTGGGCTAAACTAGATACAGGAAAGGGGCGAAACAAGTGCAAATGCTGGCTTTTAAATCAGAAAGTTGAGAGAGATGTAAAAACTGCCCAAACGGCCAATAACTACAATTTCTTGGCCAGAACCACTCCTTATGTGGTAGATAGGTTACCTAGTGCTTACCACTTCCACTGATAAGTTAGAAGGCTTCCCTCCAACACAGAAAGCTTGGGGGGGGGGGTCTCAGAAGCTTACATACAGTCCTGGATACAGCAAATCTGAATCTGGACTACACTAGTTACAGGAAAGGTTGGAAACAGGTTTAGATTTTTTTTATATATACAGAAAAGTAGCTAAAACAGCAGTAAAAACAATTCAGATGCAGTGCAAGCTAGCACACATGAATATGTAGCAATGCTAGACCAAACAGTTTAAAAAATGCAATTAAATTAAAAATGACTAAAAACAAGTGCAGAAGGAGTCTATTACGTAGAATGAGGTAAAGAGATGGGACTGGGGGAGTGTCCCAGATCAAATCTACAGTGGGGGCAGGCAACTACAAAAGCCTCCAAATTTAAATAACAAAACAGGAATAGGTAGGGGAAAAACAACACCTTCAGCAGAGATCTGAAAAACTATACAGTGAAGCAAAAATAACAGTGCACAACTCTGAAGTCAGCCAGCAATGATATAAAATTAGTCAAACAACAATTAACAGTACACAACTCTGAAGTGCCAGAAAAATATACTTAGCTCTGTATATGTCCAGATAGTTTGAAGAGGTCTCTGTCAGGACACAGGAAGTGATGTCTTAACATCTTCATGATGTCATAACTATATACTTCTTTAGAGGGAATTTACCTGCTGCTAAAGAGTAATGGATTACAGTTTCTGTCTTCACTTCCCTTAGGAAAACTTGACTTCCCAGTACTTTATTCTACTGGCAAACATTTGTGCCCTCCAAGAAGTGTTACGACTTGCATGAGAACGAGTGACATCCAAGATCACCAACTTGGAGCAGTGGTGCTGTTTAGTGGGGATTAAAGTGGGTCTGTGATGAAACTGGGTGTCTGTGGCAGGTAAACCTAGAATGTGAAAACAAAGCAGGCAACATCAGATTCAAAGTTTTGTAAAACCTTAGGATTCACTGCACTTAATTGTAAATGCAAGTACTCTCTAAGATTCTTCTGGTATTAATATTGTAAACTATAGGGCTTATATACCATGTGGATGTATAAAAAAGTGCAGATTGGGGATGTGTGGTCTAGTGTTGCTTTTATAGTGGTCATGTTACTCACAGAATTGTACTAATGGCTCCTTCATACAGATGTAATATATATGTATGGGAACAGATGTTATAAATGCTTTGTTTAACTTCTAAAGAAATAGTACTGAAAACCAAAAAAAAATCATGAACAGCAGGCCTAACTACAAAACAGCCTTGGAAGAGTAAATTGCCTACTTAAAATGCATTTGACTGGAAAAATACTCAGTGCCATCCTCAAACCCCAAAAACTCAATAAACTGCATTCTCTTCATACAGCCTGTTGTAAATCATCATACCTTCTAACTTCAGCAGCTATGTCTGCCCTTTTGTAGGGATGCTGCTAATTCTACTCTGGGGCCTACAATACTGTTATTTGCTTCCATCTCTTCCTCAAACATAGGAAAATACAAATGTGACTGAACTGTGTGAATGTTAATGACTGGATATGATGAAACAGAACATTACTATCATTGCATTCCTAAGACTAGCATGTTGGCTTCTTATCTCTATCAGGAATTGACTCATTACATGTTTCTGCATTCTTATACTACTACTTCTGGGTTACTTTCCCTTACTGGGTAAAATATTAAAAGAAGACTCTACCTTAGCACTCAAAAAAATCTATTTTTTTCACTCTATCTCTGTTTTCTGAGCTATTTTAATGTCTCAAAATCACTCTGACTGCTTCTTACAGAATTTTAATGGCTGTCAATGGGGCTTGAAATATTAACACAATTTTATTTTTCTTCAAGCCTTTCTCTTTCCCATAATCAATTTCAAGTCTGCTTTATACAAGTCATGCTAGGCATAAGGAGGTAGTGGTATATTCTCATGCCATTGACATCTAATAGGATTAGTGTCCATCACTGTCATCTTACATACCTTCTATAACAGGACTGTGTCCTTTATTTCTTGAATGGTCCTCATCTGTTTGTGTCCCAGGGCTACTTTTACAGTATACTAAGGAATTATGCAGCTGCAACCAAAACAGTGGCTAAATTGCAGGTTTTTGTTTAAAGTATCTTTTTGTAGTCCAGGATGAATTGACAGTCCCCTCCCCAACACTTTGGTAAATGTGCTGATACTTTACAAGAATTACAAGAAAAAAACAACATCTATAATACTACGTTCAAGTAATCTTAAAATGTAAAGTAGTATAAGCAACAGATAATTTAAAGGTTAAAGCTTAGCATTTCAATATTCTGATGCTACTTATGTAAATTTCTCAAAAGAAGTGACAACTGCCTTTGAACCATAGACTGATCTAATTGTTCTGTTTGTTATGAAAAGCATGGATACATTGGAAACAGCTGTGAATCAATGTAAGTTATTTTCCTCCCTGCAATAAAGACAATGGAAAGCAGATTCACACCTCTCTGTCTTGTTTACAGTAGCCACCTGAGCTCCTGACATAAGCAAGACTTATTACTCATATATGATTATTAACGGTACCTGACTACAAATTTCTCTGTACTGTGGTAGGTCATGCAGATGTAAATAAAATCTTTTGCAAATTATGTGAGAAGTTAAGCTTAAAAAAGTAGGTGGTCTTTCCCTTCCTTTGATTCCAAGGTGAAGAAATGAAAGTTTTATAAAATAGAAGCAGGTTTCAGGTACCTACACAGTACTGAAATTAACTTGTAGCGAGAAAAGCATCCTAGCAGTTGAGTTAAGCTGTAGGAGAAGGAGTTTTCCTTTAAGGGATCATATTGTTTTCCTGAAGCAATATTCCAATTTCCGTGAATCCTGTAGTGGACATGAAAGAAGAGCTATTGCGCTTGTGACTATTTTGCTGCTGCTGTGGCTGCTATTATTAATATTATCATAATTCATTTTAGAGGTTCTAAATTTTGTATGTAATATCCATTGTGTGTCCATTAGCTTTGAGAGTTTGGGTCTAACATGACCACAATTTGCTGCATTTCTTATTTTATTAGAGCTAGTTTTCTATGGCACAATGCTACAGGCAGGGAGTTAAAATAATTAATCATATGTTTTTCTTGTTAGTCTTTGCCATTTTTCCATAGTTGCATGATGGTGGAGAAAGTTTATGCAAGAAAAGGGTATATGCAGGTGTAGATCCCCCTGCAAAACAAATAAAATAAGTTTTACTTGATTTTAAGATTATTTTTCTATGTCATTTCTGAATATTGCATTTGCTTATTACAAAAAAACAAAAAACAAAACATACAATAAAAACAGTACACAGGAGTTACCCCTATGAAGGTTGTTATATACCTTAAATATTGTATAATGTCATGATCTTGTTAGTAATGGTCACCCTCTGCCATTCTGGTTTTATAACAATGCATATTCCTTTACATCCTTTGGGCAGGATTCATTAACGGTTGCACAATAGCATGATATTTGGTTTTCATTAAAAAAAACAAAAAAATGGCAGAATATGCTAATGAAAGAATAAAGAGCTCAAGTACATGATAATTAACCAATCCAACATGACAGAGCTTTTGCCATGTGCACCAACACTCTTTAGAATACAGCATGATTACACTTAGAAAAAAAAGAAACTTGTTAGGGATTGCTACTGTTGTTATTATCCTGTATCTGCAACAGGCTTTAAATCAGAGTGCTGTTGCTGCCAGACCTCAGTGAAGAAGAACACAGTTGTTTAGACCTCATTTAACTTATCATGGGCTGCATGACACAGAAATTACTGAGAGATATAGGGTGGACTGGCAAATACTAGAGGAAATATGCAACCCCTGCCACTCCCATCTCAGGTCCCAGAGAAACCATGCTGAACCAATCCCAGTGACAACAAAGGTATGTACAGAATTACATTTACAAGCTACTAGATCTTTCCAGAGACTCATAGGGAATATATTAAGGGTGTCACAAGTACAACCTCTAGAATATTACTTCAGTTATTCAATGTAATACTACTACATGTCAGGGATCATATCTATTTCCCACACAACCCACAGGTGACAGCAAGAACTATGCAGGAATTCTATGTCACGGTACACATACCTGAAGTGATAGCGGCCATAAATTACACACAAACAAAAATAAAAGACCAACTCAGTAAAAACAGAAGGTTGTACATAGACAGAAAAAGTGTCACTTTTATAAACTGTCAGGTTGTCTATAATGCCAAAGGGATCATTTACAATGTTTGTACACTAAGTTTGCAAAGGATGACATTCCTCAAGGACATCTAGTGGGGAACACAGGTTTCACACTGGAGCCCCAGCTCATGACACCCATGAAAAACCCATACAACCCCACTAAGCAAGGATGCAATGAGGCCCATACTGAAACTAGGAATATCATAGAATATGTGTTTAGTTTGCTTAAATCAAGTTTCCAATGTCTCAACCCATCAGGAGGTGCTCTGTAGTATGACCCAAGGACCTCTGCCGGAATACTTGGTCTGTGCCATTTTACACAATATAATTCTCATGAAGCAGCTTTAATAAGGACAACAAGGAGCAGTACCAGTAGCAGCATAAGGTGCAGATGGGGAGTCTCAGGGAGTACCACCAACTACAGATGGCAAATGGAGGCATGCACAGTATGCCCATGATCTGGCTAAGAGACAAAGGATAGCACACACAGTCACTACCTAGGTCAAAGCCTGAGATCCCATGCACATATCAATAAAACTCATGCCTGCCAGACTCTGCAACCGTTACTTAATTATATAATGGCTGTGTTCTTCTAGCATTGGCCAGAGACAACCCCAATGATATAATTTGTATCTGCAGTAATGAATAGGTCAGTGTGGGATCTATAATGGAAAAATAAAAAGTTATATAACTCATTACTCTCATATGGAAATATGTGTATGCACATAATCAGAGTAATTGCCTGAGGTGTACGGTTATGTCAGTTATATTCCACTGTCAAATTTTGCAGTATACAGTTATATATTAGAAACAATAGTGTGCACTAGGTATTTCAAAAGACCACCATTTATAAAACATGGATCAGGTCAATTATACCCTCCTTTGCACAAATATACCAACATTCAAGACTGAAGTACCTAATGCTTCCACTGATGTAATGGCAATACCAACTGAAATACAATACAGTTCAACAATTAGAGTAGCAATCATTCACAAATGACTAGGACTAGGAATAAGAAATCAACAACATTTTGTAAGTGCAAGCATGTGATTAAGCAAGCATTAGCTATCCACTGTGTGCATCAGACATGTATGCAAGCCTGAGTCCAAAAGAGATGTATAAGATGGTGGCTTGGTAAGAGGGGAAGGCTGACACCAAAGACGTGAATACATGTAAGTAAGAAACAGATGTATCTATCAGAGTATACAGTGTAACACAGATACAAATTCCAGAACTTCATAAACATTTATAATACACTCATATGCAATAACTGTGCAAACATCAATTAAATACAAACTAAAAAATATAGGTCATGTAGCATTCTGTAGCATACTTTTTGTAATGTAGACATGGCTATGACAAAAGAAATGGATATAGAAAAAACAGTTAAGATAAATAAATAAATGTGTTTTAGCCATCGTCACAATTCACCATTGAATGTTAAAAATAAAAGTATTATGTAAGAAATACCCTCCAAAAGTTGTGTTTATTGAGCACTATGAAGTTTCTGGATCCAAACAGTCTCCCCAGTATGATTCAAGAGCATTAGCCAAATGATTGCATTTATATAATGCCAAATCAGCCCTGCGAGCACTATCCAACTGAGGTGTTAAATCATTGGCATCCCTGAATACCACAATCAGCACAAATGTATAGAATGTAAACATGGTGTAAGGACTTACATGATTACATGCACATGCTCTAGCAATGCAAGGGTATGCAGGTGTCTATAATCACTCTGACTGCAGGACCAATCAGAATTTCACAGTCTGCCCTCAATGATGCACACCTACTGAGGGTGTGTTAGGGAGATGAGACTTAAGAAGAAGTCCAAAAGCACAGTGACTGATTTAGAAGAACATCTAAATGCTAGCTTTAATGACCACAGTCACTGACCCTTATTAAACAATGGTGTTCATATTCAAGGGGGGACTTTAAGTACTGATAGAGATAACATATGCTATAAACTAGGGATACAATTGCACTTAAAAAAACAGAGACAAGGAAATGAGGCACCACAAAGAGATGAATACACTTGCAGTGTTTTCAGTCTTTGTTTAATACTGTGTGTATTGGGTGTGCTAAATGTTGGCAATATCACAGTCATCCAGCCATTTATGAAGACTTTCTCCCCCCAGGGTATAATACACTTAGATCTGATAGAACAAACAGGAAAGGAGGAGTAGCCATTTTCTTTAAAAACACCCTTAACCTCCAGCTCCTGCACACCACACCACCCACTTTTTAAAATGCTGAAGTCCTATCTCCTGTCCTATCCATAAGAAACACCAAGAAGATCAATATAACATGCTGCTACATACCTCTAGGTAACAATTCACTCATAATAGAAGACATCCTACACTGGACAAACAACAATCTACCTCAGGAAACAATCCTACTAAGAGACCTTAACACCAACTGGGCAGCCTGTAACTCCAGCAGCCCCTCTACACATATGAATCTATATGGATGCTCTCAACTAATTGAAGAACTAACTAGAATAGATAAGAAAACAAAAAAAAAATAATCCATACTGGAGTGGGCACTAACCAACTATCCCAAACAAAACTATACAGTAGGCTATCTCCCAGATGACCTAAGTGATCATTTCCCCATCGTCCTACTGCACAAACACTCCAATCACCCCAAACCAGTAGTCTACAAACTTGTACAAGATGACCGTAACTTTACCCCACAATACCTAAATACTGTCCTAAGCCACTACAACTGGGAACCACTACAGACATTTGGGTTAGACCAGGCAGTAGACTACTTCAATACTACCTTCTCTAACATCCTTAACAGTCTAACTCCCAGCAGAAAGATCAGAGTTAAAGCCAAGTATGTACCCTGGCTAAGTAGAGACACCAGAGCCTTACTAAAAGCCAGAGATAAAGCCTGGAAAATCTAGAAAACTGACAAAACCCCTATCTCCAGGCAATACTATCAACAGCTTAGAAACAAGGCCAAGCTGAATCCAAAATAAACAAACAAAGCTATTTTCTTAGAGCACAAAGTAAATATTCAAATAATACACAACAATTCTGGCATGCCATTAACTCCCTACTAAAGCCAGGCAAAACCACTCCTCCAGCACCCAGCTCTACTAACAATGCCCTAAACATAGCTTCTCAATTTAATAACCATTTTACTAAATCCATCTTAGCTCTGTCCAGTCAAATAACCAAAAACAGTCTACCTCAATCACAATCCAACCTATCTCACATCACCCCCTCTTTCAGCTTATCACCAGTGCCCACCTCAACTATCAAAAAACTCATCCTAAAACTAAAGCCAACCACATTGGCAGCTGATAACATACCTGCTGCATATCTAAAAATGGCTAGTGACTCACTATCATATCCTGTCTCCATCCTAATCAACCGCTCCATACTAGAATCCTACATACCCAAACTCTGGAAAGTATCTCATATCATTCCTCTCCATAAAGGAGGTAACTCCTACGAATTCTCCAACTACCGACCTATTGCCATCCTTTGCCCCCTATCCAAAATTCTTGAGAAATGCATCCACCTGCAAGTGATGACATTTCTTAACACACACAATCTATTATCTACCACACACACAGTTTCGGTCCACATCACAGCACTACCACAGCCCTTCTATCCTTCACTAATCATATAAACCTTCACAGGAATGATAAATATGTATCAACCATTTTCCTAGACCTTTCAAAAGCATTTGATATGGTTTCCTACTCCATTCTACTAGACTCACTAAAATCGTTATCCTTTACCTCCTCTACTATAGCCTGGCTCAGAAGCTACCTATCTGACAGGAAACAATCAGTCCAGTGGAAAGGAACTCTGTCTACACAACTTCCAACCACCATAGGAGTCCCACAGGGCTCTATACTGGGCCCACTATTGTTCTCTATTTTCACAAATAACCTCAATAGCTCTACACAACATGCCACTTATACAATATGCGGATGATTCAACCCTGATCTGGTCACCTCATCTCCCTCCACCCTACATACACTCACTCAAGATACCTTTAACGCAGTAGAAAAATGAATATCAGGTATCCAACTAATTCTAAATCTCAAAAAGACAAAACTGCTACTATTTACCCCTAATAAATAAAAAAAAAACTCCCCTTTACCATAACATCTAAGGATGGCACCACCATCTCCCCTTCTAACCACACCAAACTTCTCGGCATTGAAATAGACAATAATCTCCACTTTGATGTTTACATCTCATATACCATAAAACTAGTACACAAAAAGCTAGGCTCCCTTTACAGGCATACATCCTTTCGCTCTCAAAAAGCAAGAGTCACTCTTGCACAAAGCTACTTCCTCTCAACTCTATTATACGCAGCACCAATCTTTACCCAAATCAGACAATGTGACCTAGACAAACAAGAATCATGCTACAATAAAATAGCCAAGTTTGCTACTAACTCAACCTATAGAACCCATCATTGTACTGCATTAAAAGAACTAAAATGGATTGAGATACCACACCTACTTAACTATCACCAGCTGGGCACAGCCTACAATATTCCAAAATATCCTGAACCCCCGCCCCCCTCATTTTCCAACCTGCTTACTGTCTATATTGCAAACCAGTACCTAAGATCTGGTGAAAAATCTCTCCTCTCCATCACCAAGGCTAATAATAGTACAGGAAAAGCGTTCTAGTCCCACACCGTTGCCAGAAATTGGAACTCTCTTCTCCTATCTGTGTCCACTGCCCCCTCCACATCCATATTCAAAAACTCCCTCAAATCACATCTTCTTAGTACCTGGTTATGCCCTTGTATCACATAACCCTACCCACACTGCTACTAACTCCCCAAACTGCTCTCTGATCACATGCTGGATCTCTGATACCCTCTAGTGTTGGTCATATGAATTACTTTTAACTGTATAATCTTACTTGATATATTTTCTTCTCTTCCCAATGTATAACTGACATTGTCTTTTTACCTATGTTCTATATCTTCTTTTACCTGGAGTGTTTTATTAATTTCTTGTTATATTACTATGCTCAGCATACATGACATAACCTGCTTTGTGTATTATGCTGGATGTACTGCAACTGACATTGTCTTTTACCTATGTTCTATATCTTCTTTTACCTGGAGTGCTTTGTTAATTTCTTGTTATATTACTATGCTCAGTATAAATGATGTAACTTGTTTTGTGTATTATGCTGGATGCACTGTATTTGTACAACTTGATGCTGGAGCTTTTCTCCTCAGGCCTCCGCTGAAAATGGACCTGGTCCAGTCGGAATTTCCCGGTTAACAAATGTAAAATAAATAAATAAATGAAAAAGGACAACTTTCATAAATTGTTTGTGTTACACTTTCAGTGTGACTTGATTCAATGTCATATTATCAACACATCTAATCACTTTTTTCTCCTTGCTAATATATGTCCTTGTCTGTGGCATCTATGGGAAATACTTTTAAATCATTGTTTTTACTACTCTTCTTTAAGTGTTCAAATCCATACAGGACCTTTTGCAAGATAGCAAAGTTGCTTAAACATCTAAACTGTACATTTAAAGTAATTTATCACCAGTTTAATATTTTTCCTTGTATCATTTTCATGCTGTTTGGCATTGGGCTGCTTTTGACTGACAGTGGTCAATAACAATAAACAGTATTTCACTGTCCAAGGTAAAAAACAACAAATTTTACATGGACTGTCATCAATAGCACAATGAAGTCTGGCATTGTTGAGCTTTCCTCAGCAGTCTGGACATTACTGATGAAGAAATTCAACTTGTCACACTGCTAGCTCTGTTGCATAATGTGTAAAAGCATTGAGCTTACAGTAACAGTATGGTTGATGTGGATGAATCACAATGTATATCTAGCAATGAGCACAGCTAGTAATGCATTACACTGATACATTTAGCCTTCTTACATTCCCATGCCAAATCAGTACTATCATGTATGTGTCACAATGTCAGGATTTTAGCTATTACAATGGGAATGAAAAGGCCACAGGGAACAGCAGAAATGCTTTCATTGTTCACATAGCACACACAATTAATATTGACATAATTTCAAATGACTTATCTGTCAATCACTTTTAGTCAGTACTGACCTTACCTGAGTTTTTCACATCAACACATTCATACAACAAAATGAGTGTCAACATTTCTTATGACCTCCTTCAGCAAATGATCTGGGAACTGTGATTCATTTCCCAAAAACTTGTTTGAATGTTTCTGATAAACATTGCCTTCTACGTTTGCATGCAACTTGGCAGCATGAAGCTAACTTTCACACCTTAAAGAAAACAGTGAACATTTTAGTTTAGGCTACCTTATAGAGAGCAAAGCAGCCCAGCAACATTGTGTGGATGTCAGCCCTGGATAGTACTCGGTGAAGAAAATGCACTTGTCAGGTAACTCTCTGTGGCACAAAGTAAAAGTGCAGTCAGCTTAGGGAAAAGATAGCTGATGCATGGTTTGAAACCACTTAACTGATAATTTTACAGAGGGTGGTTTGAATACATATTTAATCACATTTTCTGATACCATTGTGCTGTTGTTTAAAAAAGGAAAACATTTACACTGTCTAAGGAAAAAAGTGAAATGTTTAGTTTTGGCTGCCTTATATAGATAAAATATTCCCAGCATCATTGTGTGGCCCTCCGCAGCATGAATAGTACTTATTGCTGAGAATGCTGTTGACAGAAGTTCAATTCTGTTGCACATGGTGTAACAGCAGTGAGAGAAATAAGGCACATGAAACATTGTTCAAATCCTCATTGGAGATCACATTGCAGTTATTCACAATATGCATAGTTTTTTTTTTATCATATTAGTTTGCATTTGCTCTCTACTTGGCAGCCATGAAACAAAGATTCCTACCTGAGAAAAAAGTGGAAGAGTTTGCTAATGCTGCCTTATGTAGCACAAACTCAACTGGCAAAGCTGCACTTTCCTCAGCACTCTCGACAGTACTTAGTGGAGAAATTCCACCATCACATAACTATCTGTGTGGCACAATATGTACCTGATATGAATTGAGAGAAATAAGGTACACAAAGCATTGTTCAAATCCTGTTTACAGATCACATTGCAACTAATCACAATATGTAATGTTTTTCATTTTTTTTTCATTTTAATGTCCTCTCCACTTGGCAGTGCACAAGTGCAGCTCCCTACCTAAGGAAAAAAGTGAAATAGTTTAAGCTGCCTTATGTAGAGCAAACCAGCCTTGCAGCAGTGCATTTTCCACAGCACTCTGGACAGTATTGCGTGGAGAAAATCCACCTGTCTTATACATATCTCTGCTGCACAAGGTGTAAGTGCATTGGTTCAAATCCTGCTAAAATATACATTTACAAATGGTGTAAGAATTTTATTTGCCACAACATTTTGATAAGGAGTGTAACATAAAAAACTGATAATTTTAAACACGTTTCTTGCAATGTATCAGTAATGCTTGCATAAGTAAATGTTTCTGTTCATATTTTCGGCATAGGCATATATCATTGATGTTTCACATATAACCTCTAACTACTATGTGTCCAGTTTACTAAACTTGACAATGATGATATGTAATATAAAATTCAATTGCATATATATGAATGTATGATGAGCACACTACGTCTGTAATAATCTCAGCACTACTCTCTACTGGCTCAGCTGAGGAAGAAGTCCCTCTCTAGCTTAAACAAACAAATCATTGATCTTTTCAAGTCCTCCCAAGCTAATTATGAAGAAAAAATAGCCTGCTTAGTTAAAGGACAACAGGATTCTGCAATTAAATGTTCAACTTAGCTGTTATGTTTCTTCCTATTTACAGTCTCTGCTATGAATAAACAGCAATACAGCATTTAAAATAGTTTAAATCAACTATTTATCTCCATTAGAACAGTAGCTTACATCAAGGCCAATGAATACTGCTGGTTTCTGGCCATTTCCCTACCCAAACTGACATCACCACAACCATCCTAAATACCCACCCATGCTGTGTTCTTCCCCTACATACAGAAAGTAAAGGCCAGAACAATGAAACAGTATGTGTCAGGTCTCCTGCTGAGAGCTGTCAATCACAGCAAGAAACATCTCAAATTGCCCTTAGCATTTTGACAGCTAGGGAAGTTAAGTGTGAAGGGGGATGGAAGATGAGCCAAAGTAGTACAATTCAGGCTCCCATGTCCCTCATGGACAGAGGCAGTTGTTATTAATTACCATAAACTCTAACTTCTGTAAACTTTGCTCACCTAACCACTAACAATTGGGGCTGTGATGATGTGAGGTATTGCCAATTATATCCAAAACACATAAGTAATACAAAAAACACAACCACATTCAGGAGCCAGGCAACTGCTAAAAGTATTTAATGTCTTCTGGTACCTTGGCTATATAAGCCTTCACAGGAATTAATTCATGACATTCAGCAGTATATTTTATAAGAGCATCTATTAAATAATTAATCAATTAAGAATATTCAAAATAGTTTTTAAAGAACCATGATAACTTCCATAGTCAAATGGTTAGAAGTACAAAGTAAGATTAATTTCCAAATTCAAGCCTCTAGGATCAAGTGTGCCAACATTCAATATAAATCTGCTTTCTAAATTCAACAGCTGTTGAGAAAATTTTCCAGAATCCTTGCCATCAGGTTTAGCTAACACACAAAAACAAAATGACTCAATCAATCCCCATGAATTGTATTAAAATGTTCTGAAATAGGGTTATCCAACCTACAGTTCCTCACATCACCTAGGTGCTCAAGAATCCATATTTTTATTTTCCGTTTTGTTTGACCAATATACCATTTAGGTGGTGCATAGCCACAACCTACAATATATACAACACCACAAGATACACAGTTAAATCTATCTGTTGCCACATATTTTACACCATTTATTATGTCACCTGAAAGATTTTTCACTTTTGAACATACTTTACACTTTCCACACTTAAACATATCAATCTGTTCTTCCATAGACCTAATGTTATACTTTAAACTAAGCATTTCTTTTAAATTAGGGTATCTTCCATAAGAAAAGGTGACCTTTTTAGGAAACAAATGCCCCACTTCATCGCTAGAACAAACGATGGGCCATAAATTATCCACAGCACTTTTTAACACTTGCAAGAAGGGAGAAAACTTTGCTACAAAGATTATTTTCTGACCAGTATTGTCCCCATAATAAGCTGTAGACCTACTCAAACTATGAACAGGTCTACCATCAACTTGGTCACCATTCTTAACCAGCTTATTTTCACCCCTCTTAATAGAAATTTCAGAATACGCACGAGCCACAAGTCTTGCTTTAACATCCTAAAATTCTTGTTTTAAAAGGTGATTTTCAGAAGTGTGCTCAAAAATACGCTTCAATTCACCAAATGGAAGAGCCTGTATTAGGTGAGGTGGGTGTGCGCTACTGGCATACAAAAAATTATTAGTAGCTGTTTTTTTCCTAAAAGGTCTATACTGAACCCTATTATAAGTATCTAAATACAACTCAATGTCCAAAAATTGTATAGCATTCACATTCACATGAAAGGTAAATTCTAAGCCAAACTTACTATGATTTAATACATCAACAAATTTCCCAAATTCTAAAGTGTTGCCTTTACATATAAAAATCAAATCATCTATATATCTACGATATAGAATGACTGATTTGTGAAAAAATTCCAGAGTGTACATAAAAGTTGTTTCAAAATAGGACATAAACAAGATAGCATAGGTTGGGGCAAAATTAGCCCCCATTGCTGTACCTTCTTTCTGTAGGAAAACTTTTTTCTCACATAAAAAATAATTATGGGTAAGAGCAAATTCAAGCAGCAAAATAATGAAGGATGAATGTGGTCCTTCTCCCAAAATTTTGCTGATAGCTTCTAAGCCCCAGGAAGTCTTAATACTCACGTAGAGGGCCTTAACATCAACTGTAGCCCAGTAATAATCTTTACCCCATTCCAGATTTTTTACCAATTTACAAAAATCATTTGTATTCTGAATGTGTGAAATGACATTAACCAGCTCTTTCTTTAGAAGACTATCCAACAAAATCCCAACATGTTCTAAAAAACCACCACAACAAGAAACAATAGGTCAGCCAGGAGGATCCATAATGTTTTTATGGATTTTGGGAAGTGCATAAAAATGGATCTTTAGGGAAAGGAATAAACAAATTCCTCACATCTTTCTGAGTTAAAAAAAACAGTCTCTCACCCCTTTCTAATAACTCTAGAAGCGCCTCATTAAAATCAGAGACTGGATTATTACACAGCTAAGTATACGTATGTTCATCAGATAAATCAAATACCATTTTTAGATAATGAGACTTCCCCATTATCACCCAATTTCCCCCTTTATCAGCTTGAGAAAACACATATTTGTCAGTTACACTTCTCATTTCTTTAATGGCCAACCATTCAGATTTTTCTAGATTAAACCTTTTATATTGTTTCATAAATTCAACATACTCAGCCTCAACTTTTTTACACAAAACATTTTCAAAAATGTTCAGAGACATCGATTTTTTAGGTGAATAAAATGTACTTTTGCTGGGTAGCAAAGGTACAACAAGCTTACCATAACCAGTGAAAAAACGGCTTGTACCAGAGTCAAAGGAAGCAACATTAATAGAATCAACATCCACAACTTCACTTTCAGAATTTTCATGATCATAAATAGAAAGTTCTAGAAGAGATTCATCCAAACTAGTGTTACCATTCAAAGCTACAGTATTAGAAGCATTTTGTGTACTAAAAAAGGCTTTCAAGTGTAATTTTCTACAAAACGCTTGATATCCAGCAAAATGTTGGCTAATGCAGGAAATTTTGTAAGGACAAATTTGTTACCCTTCAGTAACACTTTTTGCATTTCAAATGTAAGACTAAGATCACTTAAATTAATTATTGCCAGCTATGCCTGGAGAAGTAAGGCAGTGGATGTGCAACACATACCTGCACAGCTAACTTGAACTTTGTAAAGAATTATGTGCCATTTATATATCAAACTGATTTGTACAGATGCTTGTGTTTCAAAATGTATTTGCAAAGCTGCTTGTGTTAAAAATGTATCAACAGTGTGCCCTGCTGAGCAGAAAATAAATGTACATGCATTACTGTAACAGTTTAAATGTATATATTTTAACAGAGAATACTGGAAAAGAAGAGTTTAATCTCAATTCAACTGACTTTGAGAAATAGAAAATGAAATTACTGGATCCAGGCCAAAAAGATGCTATATCACAGCTTGGAATGAAGCCAGAGTAATTGTAATTGTCTTATGACTTCCAGAAGCTGCACCAGATCTGATCAATGTTCTTGTGTGTGTATTATTGACATGTAGGTGCTAAATTCTGGCAGTATCTAGCAATGGGGGGGGGGTTATGGGAACCAGAAGTCAGATGACCAGATATATGTGATGTCATTCTTTACAGAAATAATGTTTTTATATTAGGTGAGACAGACATTTCAGGGTAGTCTATTCTTGTAACCTGACAAAGACAAATCTTTCATATACTTCATCTTGCCTTGCTCTAGTAAGTGACAAGGAAATAGTATTCTTTAAATCAGTCAGAAAAATATAGGGAGATTACTTAAGTATTGTTTTATTGTAACTGTGTGAACCTGTCCACCTGTGTTATTTTAATATTTCTTGTAATGGAAACTCTGGTGTTTATTGTAAATAGATATATTCTTCTATTATTTATTGTTAAATATATTTAAACTTTTCATTGTTGCTGGTGCTTTAGAAAATATTTTAACATTTGAGAGTACTTATATCTACTGGTGACACTGTGGCCACTCCGGAAAGCCTGGCTGTTTGGTCAACATTATCATTTGTATTAATATTAATTTCACTTAGTATAATTGGGTGCCCTTGCAAGAGCCTTAGAGTCGCTGGCTTTGGGGTGTATGGTGGCAGGGTAGCTACCTTATAGTCTGGGCAAAAGGGAGCACAGTGGGTAAATCTGTGCCAGCCTTTCATGTGTGTGTGTGTGTGTGTGTGTGTGTGTGTGTGTGTGTGCGTGTGTGTGTGTGTGTGTGTGTGTGTGTGTGTGTGTGTGTGTGTGTGTGTGTGTGTGTCAGCTACTTAGAGTAGGGACACAAAGCACTGGTTTCACAGACAGGGTACTGGAGGACTTGGCTTGGACACTTGGTTGAGGACTTAACCCTGCAGTTGTGTCAGTGGGGAGCCTTACTGGGGACCTTGGGAGAGACAGAGAGGTAAACCAAGACCCTGGGCTGACTGTGTTCCCTGTGTGCTCTTAAGGGAAATTGTGCTTGATGCAGAGAGGTCTGCATCTGGAAATACTGAGTGTATCCATTTGTATTCCAAGTGAACATCCCTTTCAGTGTCAATGGTCAGGATTAAGGCTTCTTGATTACTATCCCAAAGTGGGAATGTCACAGGGCAACTAGATAAATATGTCTAGGCTTCTAAGGGCTCTAGAGCTGCTAGCCTAATAACCTTCTATGAACCTATGAACCTATAATCATCATGACTCATCACATATCCAAACTATGTTTTTAGGACAGTATTACTCAGCTCATTCAATTGCTTGCTTTTGAAATATATTTATAAAGGTAAATAATGACATTGCATAGGAATGCATTCCCAGGATGATGATTCAAAATCACACACACATGTAGGCCTTTCTGAATAATATCTCTATTCATTCCCAAATTAGTGTAATTATAATTTCACTTCAGAAAAGATAGTTATCTGGTGGCAATGTCGATTTATAAACTAAGGTTCAATTTTTTCATGTTTTAGACCACAGGTTAAATTCTCAGCTAGTACAACAATATTTTGTATAAGCTCCAACATCACAATATGCCCTCTTTCTTCTTTCAGATTTCAAGGATTAATTTCCATGCCTTTAAGCATTCCATTGTTGAACATTGGATCCTGAGTCAATAGGTTTAGCATCACAAATGGTAGAGCTCAATGCCATGTTTCACACCATTAGTGCTATGTGATGAAAGCAGTGCCAGTTTGTCTACCAAGGAATCCACCTGCTTTCAATTGTGCAAATGCAATTGGCAAGGCTGTGTATCTTTTTTAGCTTGACATTTGCAGACATGGATGGTGAGGAGAGAATGGCACTAAATTTAGATCACAGAAGTGAGGTGTTGAGGAGTCCAGGATATGTTTGGAACTCCTTGGGAAGTGCTAGAGTCATGGGCTACTGCAAGTAGATTATTCCAGGTTTCAGTGTAAGGCTGAAACATGGAGTAGCTTAACCAAGGCTGTATCAAATGCAACAGGCATTCCACTCACTGGAGAACAATACCATCATCATTACAGTGACCTTAAGAAGTGCAAGGAAGACCTCATAAGCTGGTGGGAGGCTGAATTTAGGACTGTGAAAAGCCCCAACTTGTGTAAATATACTGACCAATAACCTGTCTATGATATGGCATTAAAGATCTAGCCAGCCAATAGAGGTACTCATTATGCTTTCATATATATTTTTTCTCTTTGTACTTTACAGGTGCAGAGGAAATAGCTGAAAATTCTGAGGTTCCCTAGTAGAGACTAACTTGCCTCAGAGAGGCATGGGGTAAGTATGACTTGGGTTTAAATTCAAGCCAGATATGTATTTTCATTCCCTTAACTTATTCAAGTCTATAGTGTCTGTATGTATACTTCCAGTTAACATCCACAGCTTCTTATGGTGTCCAAAACTTTTTTGGGTCTGAATTTTTTAACTAAGTGACTTACCAGCTTATAATAATAGAAAGGGCAAGGCTTTTAAAAAATGACACTAAGATTGTTGATCTAGGCTATCCTGCAGTAGAAAAGCCTTGATTATATTATGTTTTAAGTTGATTCAGAAAAAGGTCTGGAATGCAAGGATGCATGCAGGCTGTAAGAAGTGCAACATTCTGCATCACATCAGTATTAATGAGTTAAGCACTAACATCTTGAGCAGGCATACCTCAACCTTCATCTCAAGCATGCATGTGTTCCCAAATAACTCCTGCTGCTTGCATTAGGCAATGAGAATAGCTGTTTAACTGTGTGTGGGTTTAGTGCCCAGCAGCAATTATCTTTTATTGCTGGATAAGTATTTATAAAATATTAACAATAATAATATGAGACAAAAAATCAAATTATGGTAATTGCATTTATTACATTTACATCCATACTTTTCCATCATATACGGATGTGGCAAATGTGTATAATAGTAAATTGTCATAACTGTTTTATATTTCCAAGACAGTTTATTGAAAAAATACTGTGACATACCATGTATCTAATTATCTCTTTTTTGTCCCCACCCCCACCCTTTCACTCTCTTTTATAATTTTTTTTTCTGTTTTTGGGGAGGTTATAATTTATAGCAATCTTCTGTTTGCATGCCTTGCTGATGAAAAATAAATGATCGGCAGCAGTGAGAGGTTGACTAACCACTGTTGCTCTGCCTACCATACCTCCACAGATGGCAGCACAGACACCCAGTGGTTTAGGTTCATAGTCAGTCAGTGTTGCCTCCACAACCCCTGCCCTACCTGCTTTGCCTGTGTCATTCAGCTCTCCCCCAGCTGCTGGCGAAGTGGTAAATTCTTGATGCAGTAATACTGGAGGTGGCAATTTTATCACCTGTTAGGAGCTGACAGGGCTGATTGAGGATATAATGGAGAAGGCCCTCTGTGCACATATCATTAAGGTTAAAAAGGTCCTGCTTTAGATTGCAATAATGATGCTACATCTGACACTGACCCAGGGATCTGCTCCAAGAGACAGTGATGGCAGTTCTGAGGATTAAGACTAAATTTTCACTATTCTCAAGCTGGACATGGGTGTGCCTCTGATGTCCCCTACCTATTCCCAATCATGGTATCCCTCAACCTTTTCTCTCCATTACCATCTCTGACTGTCTTGTCTGTCCTGTATATCCACACATGCTTCCTAGACTACCCTACCTACCTAACGTTTTCAATCCTAAGCACCTTTCTCAGCATTCCTCTCTCTCTTCTAAAAAAAAAATAAAAAGGGCACCTGTCCCTCAAATAAAAATCCTCTGCATACATAGCTCTCCACTACACCTACATGTTATCTTGACACACTTGATTTTCTCCAATTGGTCATAAAACATTATTCTGTTGTTGTCATCCATCACTGGTGGGAGTGGCTCTGCAAAGTCATGGAATTGTGTGTACAGTTGTATATTTATGTTGTGAAAAAGTGAATATCTATGCTGCTCTCCCATGCCCCACTTGCAAATCCCTGTATTCTTTCTCCTGTGTCCTACACTCTGTGTGCTGAACCCATTTTCACCACTGCCCTATCCACCTCTATCTCACATACTTAATCTGCTCAAAAATAGATTAATACATAACACACATAGTCAGAAATGGCCCATTGAAATCTTTCATTTTATGTCCTTGGCATTTGCATGAATGTTAGACCAACCAATCAATGCTGAGCAACAGTAAATGCTGTTTAACTTCTTATTACAAAGGGTAAAGATTTCAGTTTAATATGCAATGGTCCAGTTACTTTCATGAAAATGTGCTTAAATCCAGTTCACTATGGTAATACAGAGTAAAGACAGACTAAAAGCATTACTTTGGTGCAGTTAATGGAACAGCTCTTAGGCTGCTGGATCTAATAAAGTAGGAGTTCCTATGTTACATGTCTGTGCCTGATGTTTATGCATAGTGTTAGGGATTCAATTACAGTTGTAGGTCAGTTTATTAACTCATGACATTTAATATTCTTATCAAATATTTAACTGCAAATGCCTGTATTTCTCTCCATATACATTTCCTTAATGTACCATTTGAATAGTGCAGCAAGGCATCATTTGCAAAAACACTGCAGCCCCAACAGTGAGACTTATTAAGCCAACCTTGTTCTGCACAGATTATGTATGCATGTTTTTTGTACTCTCCTATCCCTTATTTATACTTATAGCAAGTACTTTATTGTATCGAGTATGACAAATTAATGATGACTTAATAAGTTAGAGAAACACACCATACATATGTTCCTACATATCCCCAAAATGTATTGTTGCTTTTCCTATTTGCATTTGTGTCTATCTCTCTCTGGTTACCCCTTCTGCTGCAGTAAGTTGTCACTGTGCTTCAATTCTGTTATTTGTATGTTGTGAAGTATTAATGGCTTTCTGGCATGATGAGCAAATGCTCACGTATACAGAAAGACTTTCCACCAATTTCTAGGGTTCACTCATAACTCTCAACCTCTTAGAGCAAGAAATTTGGGCAAAGCCATACATACTGAAGGGACAAGGTGCCATAAATGGGGACAGTTTTTTAAATATTGCTCTTACAAACTTAGAAAGTTGATAGAATAACAGGTTTTGCATTAGCATTCATTTTCTGAAGTGCATGAAGTCTGAATCTCAAATGTCTGTCATTATTTTCTGACTTCTATCCTCAAAGATTTGGCAATGATTTGCCAGAAAACCACAATTTTATGAGTAACAGGCCAACAAATATAAGGCAAAAGTCTAGACATTCTGCACAGTTACGAGTTATGGTTCTAATCCAGCCATTAGCTGAGTGTTACTGACTGTTTTGGTACACCATTTTATGTGCACATGTTGACTACATATTTTTATGTGGCACCATTATCCTTCTTCTTTCAGAAGCTGCTTTGTCCCTGCTTACATCTCACCATCTCAATGTAACATCTCTCTTCTGTATCATTATTCTTCTACCACTACATTTGTGCAATGTCTGGTGCTGGGCAGCAAATGCAATTAAGGCCGAATGGAAATACAAAGCTTATGCCAATAACTTGTGATTTAATTGCCTTTGGCCACGTTACTCTGTTGTACTTTTCTGTCACTGTGCTAAGCTATGTTTACTCTGTTTAATATGCATTTTAACAAGCTGAAGAGTACAGATTGCAGTGCTTTATAGGACAATGAAGATGAATATATATATATGTATATATATATATATATCAGTGCTGTCAAATGTTAACTACCAGTAGTATGACTTCTGCCTTTTTTACTTTCTCCAAATCTTTTGGGTTTCTAATACCTTGACAGTAAAGGACCCCATTCCTAAGTCAAAGTATGATTAAAGTTCATGAGGTTAGTATTGTTCAATCTTTCAAGTCCGCCAAAAGTGCTCTTCGCAGCACCCACAGTCTGCCCAGTAATGACCATTCTACAATTCGTATGGGGTTACATGTATTGGTAACAACTAAATATTATTATAGATTCTTTTTTATAAGACACATTGTTCCTACTACTATTGGAACTGTCTGGGTATCTTTCTTCCACATTGCTCTCATTTCTGCCTGCAGTTCCTGATATTTTATGACTTTGTGTCTCTTTGTACGTAAGACACTGCAGTCTAAGGGTGTGGCAATTTTAATGAGCAATGATATTTTGTCTTCTTTTCATGGACCACTATATCCAGTTTTCTAGCATCTATCTTCTGAACTCTTGGAAGTGGGTGATCCCATGTGATGTAAACTTCATCATTTTCTATGATGCTTTGTGGCTCATGTTTCAATGTTTTTCAGCCAGTTCAATACCATAATGTTTGCACAATTCCCAGTGCAACAGTCTTGACACATTATTATGCCTTTAAGTATACAGTCCTTTTGCCATTAGTATGTCACAACCAGCAACAAAGTGTGCAACTGTTTCCAATTTGGTTTTACAAAACCTACATTTCTCTGTTTCTCCACCATGTTCACTGGACTTTTGTAAACCAGCATGTACATAGTCCACTATCTTGGGCCACCAATATTAATCTTTCATCTCTTGGTTTGAATTTGCCTCTCCTTAACCATTCCTGTATTTGTTCCTGATCAACATGAGGTTCTTCCAGATGTTTTCTATACTTGCAACTATATTTATGCATTTTTCACATTTCTTGCCTTCTCATCTAGTCCTTCACCTTATATTCTTTCTTTTGTTTTTTGGCATATTCAGTTGCTGCCTGATTTTTATCTACTTCTGGTTTGATTTTCATTCCTGTTTGACACTGATATGCTTCTGCTAGATTAAGCAGAAAAGTTATCTTAGATTTATTCTCCTCATATTTCAAAACTTTCACTTAATTTTGGTCTTGTGAGGTCAGCTGATATGTGTGGAGTCTCATGATTGCAGATCTATACATTTAATCAATTTTAAGGAGGCCCATCCTTCCTTCGGAACGGGGAATATATAATCTTGTTATGCACTGATTTTTATTAATCATTTGCTGAGCATGAAGCATCTTTCTTGTTTTCTTATCTAATCAATCCAACATGTTTTGGGGCCAGTCATTCACTCCAAACCTGTAAGTTAGGACAGGAACAGAAAATTGGTTTATAGCTTGAATTTTGTTCCTAGATGTCAATGCTGTTTTCAGGATTAATTTAAGTATTCTAAAGTATTCCTTACTAAGTTTTATTCACATTTGTTCATGTTTTATTGTTGATTCTTCATCAATTCCCAAATATTTATATACTCCATCTTGCTCAAATTCTTTTATATCACATTCTTGTCCTAAACTGATGGTTTCCTGGTGCTGCAGTTTTCCTGCTTTAAAGGTTGCTTTTGCACATTTATTAAGACAAAATGACATTCTTATATCATCTGAAAAAGTTTTGACAACTTGCAGTTGTACTTTCAGTTCCTCATTTGATGAGCTATACAGTTTTAAATCATCAATAAAGAGAAGATGAGAAGTCTTTACATTTTATTGTTTTCTAGGAGCCAAATTATAGCAATGGCCTATGCTGTTAAGCAGACAGCTTAATGGGTTAAGGGCAAGGCAGAATAGCAGCGGTGACAGAGCATCACACTTAAATATCCTTCTTTGAATTTTTATCCCTGGGATAATAATTTGTCCTTTATCATGACTTAAATGCAAAGTGGTCTGCCACTGTTTTATGGTCACTGTAATGTAGTCGATCAGTGTAGGGTGTATCTTATACATTTATAAGTACTCTTTTTATCCATGAATGTGTGATACTATCAAATGCTTTCTTGTAGTCAATCCATGCCATACTTGGATTTTCCCCATTTTACAGTTCTCCACTATGACTTTATTTAACAACAAATGATTCTTTTTTCCATATGACTTTCTTTTATTGCCCTTTTGTTCTACTGCCACAATTGAGTTTTCCTCTAAATGAGTATAAACTCTGCCAGTATCAATACCAGTGTACAGTTTGTACGTCATCAGAAGGCAAGTTATTGGCCTATAATTTTTAGGGTAGCTTGCAGATTCACTCTTAAGTAGGAGCATTGTTCTTCTTGTTGTTAGCCAGGTTGGTGTCTGTTCTGGGTGTGCATATAAATACTTCTTACTCATGTCTAAGTCTTCATGGAAATATCTTAATACTTTTAACAAGAAGTTAGTTACTACATCTGGGCCTGGGGGTTTCCAGCTGAGGCTTTTCTTAATTTTCTTTCAGTCTATCTGTCTGCTGCTTCATCCCATTTCATATCCTTTACCTTTAACCTTCTTATTCTTTCTTTTACTTCTTCTATCCATTTAACATCTTTGTTATGTTCCACAGGAACTTCATAGATACTTCTCCAAAATTTATCTATTTCATCTTTTTTTCTTGGTCTTTCATTTTCTTTTACCTTGTTTCCCAGTTCTCTATAAAACTTTTTGGGTCAGCAATAAATTACTTCTTTTGTACTTTTCCTTTTTATATATCTATGTAGCTTCTAAATTTTTCTACCTGTGCTGAGATGTTTAGTTTATTTGCGATAGTGCATGATAAATCCTTATCTGTTCTAATACTGTGCATTGCTTTTATCACGTCTATCTTTATATGTATTTTTGTTGATCTGTTCCCTCTTCTATACTCTTCTAACAATGACACTTCTTGTCTTAGTTTCTTTATAGTTTTCTCTATTTGATATTCCATGATGGAATTTGATTTCTAGCCTTTCTCTCCCTCACTACTCTGTGTTCTTGTAGTAAAACTTTATCAGTTATTAATTTAGTTGCACAGTAATATATCCTGTTTACGTCTGGTATATTGTTTGGTTCTTTATGGACAGTTCCAAGCAAGACACAAAACCCAAAACACCTCCAAGCAAGACACAAAACCAAAAACACTTCCAAGCAAGGCACAAAACCAAAAACTTTCCAGCTGTGGAGTCTTGGTGTTTTTATGTTGTTTCTCTATGGACAGTCCTAATTACTATGTTCATTTGTTTTATCAAGCTTCTGACTTTTTAGATTTTATTGACCTTCTGCAGTCTATTTCTTTCATTGTTCTTAACATGTTTATCAATCTCTATTAAGTTAAGCAACTCTTCTCCTAGCTTGTTTTCTTCTAAACTGAGACCACATTTTTCATTTCCCATTTCCTGTGGGTATCCTATATAAAGTTCTACTGCATATTCCTGTGGCACATTCTCTTCAATTTCATCCTGTGTCATCTGTTGCTCTGCCATATGGGAACTCACTAGCCTATCACTCCTCAACCTTAACTGTGTCAGAGTTTCCAAGGATTCTTGTTCCTTCCCTTGCTGTCCAGCTTCAAGTGAACATTGATACTGGTTTACTATGGAAGGCTCCAGAATATCTTCACATGGCATCTGACCAATTGCTTCCCATTCTACTGGTTTCCCCTTAATTTGGAGGTTCATTGCTCTATCTTGTGGTGCTTTCTGAATTAGATTTTCTACACTTAATCCTTCACTTTGGAGGTACTCCATAACCTCGGTTTGTATTTTTTTAACTTCTTTATAACTAATCTCCTTTTCTCCATTTCCTCTTTGTCTTTTTATTTTTTGTATCATAAAGTATTCCATATCCAGATTCCTTTGCATGTATTTCTCTTCACATATCTTTGGTACTGCTCTTTTTGTATTGATTAGTTTTGCTTTCTCCTTTGCATAGATATTACACCATATTAAATCTCTTTTTCTTTCCCATGTCCATATTTCTTCTTCAGATATCTCCTGATCCTCCTGTTTCTCCTTACTTTGGGGACTCATTCTATAATGCTGTGACATAACCTCTGCTAGACCTTCTTCATCTAATCCTTCACTTTGTAGGCACTCCATAACTTCAACTTCTATTTTTTTAACTTCTACTTTACTAATCTTCTTTGCTTCATTCCCTCTTTGTGACATTATTTATTTTATTGCGAAATGTTCCATGTTTGGATGTCTTTGCCTGTATTTCTCTTTGAATATATTTGTGGCTGCCTTCTTTATGTTGATTAATTTGGCTTTTGCCTTTGCATAAATATTGCACCATATCAAATCTCTCTTTCTTTCCCATGTCTATATTTCTTTTTTACACTTTTCAAAAATATCTATATTTTCTTGTTTATATTTTTGCACGTCCTCAAATACTTCTTTTTCCAAGCAGATCAAAGTTTCTTGGTCTATATACTGTTTTTCAAAATCAGTTGTATTAATGACCACAAATTTTTATTTGAAGTTTCTGACATTTTTTTTTTTGGCGGAAGCATTTTTCTTTAATTTCTCTCTTAATCTTTCTGTATATCTTATGTATGGAACTTCTGGGCTTTTTGCATAATAGTAACAATATATAATTTCTTTCTTATCCTCAATAGTTCCCTCTATCATCTTTATTGCTCTTTTTTTGCCTATCAGTTTTTGTGATTTTTGTGGACTGCTACTTCCTTCTGCAATGGGGGAGAGGGGGCATCCTCCCCCTGGGCCTGGCCTGGCCACATTGTAGGAATTATTTCATATTTTCAGGATTCTGCACTGTTAATGTTTTACAGTCCTGGCACTAGTGCTCCTACCAGGATTGGGTACTTTTTTTCTACCCTGGGTCTTGCCCACCCAGCTATCTTTTTTTAATATTTGACCTACTCCTGTCCATGATATATGCTATATAAATGTAATCTATATAGCAGTGTCACCTTGGTGCGATTTTGTGAAAAATAGGGTCCACCTCATGAAGGTACTCACCAAGACTTGAGGATGAATTAAATTTCGGCACTACTACTCTCCTTTGCTTGCTGATTTTTCATCTCTCCATTTGGACATCTAATGTAGTGTGCTTAGATAACACTCAGGTACAAACGTTTATTATGGAATGTTCTAAAGATTCAGATCCAGGATGAAATCATGTTTCAGAATGTTTTGTCTGCCTGTTGCAGCTATAAATGTTGTCTACATCTTTACTCAACACATCATTATCCTGCTGATGTGTTATTGTGCATGCTTCCTATTGTGAAGTCCATCTTGTAGAGATCATTGAGCAAAAGTCAGCACAGAGCAATGAAGAGTACTGCTAATTCACATTCTAAGCTCAACATTTCAAGATGTGATTATGAATGCTCTAACACTTTATCATCAGCAGTGCAATTCAGCTTGGCAGCGCTGTGCTCAAAGTGTACAATAAAAAAAGGACAATGACATAATTATTGCTTTAGGTTGTATTACTTTTTGTCAACAGCATATCTTGATTCAGTTCAGTCATTTGGCGACTGTGTTACAAAGTTGGTTAAACTATTCTCACATAATCTATCACTGATGTTCTACAGTTCACTGTCCTATGTGTGACTTGCATGATTGTCTTGGCAATGCACATAGTGCAAGTATGAGACAATTAAAGTGTGCAACCATCCTAACATGAAGTCACAGGAAAGTCTGATTGATAATCCACTAGTGTATAACAGCAAATCCCATAATATGAATCATGTAAGTATCCCTCAAGGTAATACAATGTACATTAAGGGATGCATCTAAAATTTAGTAGAGAAGTATAAAATTACATGGGATAGTCACAGTGATGTTACATTATCCTGTGTGCACATGTGAATTTGTTATACAACCTGTAATGGTCAGTACCATCTGTTCCAAACTGTGGATTTAAAAAAAAATCCAAATGTCCTAATTCACATTGTTAATGCCACTGTTCTCCTGTGGTGCTTGGAAGTAATGCAGTGCTCTCTAGAGTGTGTAAATAGATAGGTAGGAGGTTCAATGTCCAACATGGGGAAGATTGTGTGTGTGTGTGTGTGTGTGTGTGTGTGTGTGTGTGTGTGTGTGGGTGTGTGTGTGTGTGTGTGTGTGTGTGTGTGTGTGTGTGTGTGTAAAACTAGATATTTTGGAGGTTTGATGTTCATTATGGAAAGTGTGTGTGTGTGTGTGTGTGTGTGTGTGTGTGTGTGTGTGTGTGTGTGTGTGTGTGTGTGTGTGTGTGTATGTAACACTTGTTGCTGTGTCCACTTCCCTTGAAGAAAATGCATTTAAATGTGCACACAGCTCCCTTATGCCACTTTAACTGAAACATCAACTTTGAAACCCACTGATGATGTCATCCTGATAAAAGTGTACTCGGTTCCCTTAAGAGTCAGACTTCTCCTGTGGCACTTATTTATTTATTTATTTATTTCCAGTTTGATAACTGGGGAGGTCCCCTGGGCTCAAAGAGCCTGTTTTCAGTGGAAGCCCGTGGAGAAAAGCTCCAAAATACAAAGATACAAAAAATAAAATACAATAAAATATGATAAAAAGTACAATAAAATGCAGTTATGAATAATCCTGGTATTATATAATGTTTTAAACAAAGTTGTAAGATGAATAAAGTGAGCTGTAGAAAAAAGAATTAGTGTAATCAGTGGAATATAGGAGACCTGAGGATAGTTTATACAGAACATGCTTGGTAACAAAGATGGGTAGTGGGAAGCAAGAAGAGTAGTAGGAATAAATACCTAGAGTGGACCTGCAATCAATATGGTAATTTCTAATTTGTGTAACTAGATAGGTAAGAGGTTTGGTGCTCAATATGGAGAAGTTTTGTGTGTGTATGAGTGGGGATGTTTACAGTTATGTGAGCATGTGCTCAATCAACTTCTACTCTATATAAACATTTTAAACTGGTCAATGACTCCATCATCCTTTAATACCACCTTTTGCAACCCCAACTTCTTTGCATTTTAAGGGTGTGGCTAGGTATACTGTTTGAACCCTACTGAACACAGTTTTCTATACTTTACTTAAAGAAACCATGGCTTTTTTAGCAATACTATATCCACAACTGTCTAAATGAATGCTTCCAGTAGGAGTCTCATAGACTGAAAAAAAATATCTATTTTATGTTTTTATAGTTAAATTGATGCAAAAATGTAAGTGGAGGGGATGTTTCCATTTTTCAAATCACAAGTGGTTTGTGTTGCAGCAATAAGAGTGCATAACTACAAAATTATATTTTCTGCCTACACCTGTGGGGCAACACACTGAGGAGAGGGGGTCATTATTTCTAAAATGAACTCTTGCACATAAAATGTCAGACTTCTCCTGTGGTACTTCCATTTCTTACACTATTCTCTCAAATGTGTAAATAAATATGTAGGATGCTTGAATACAGCATTGCATAACTTCTACAGGTGTATGTGTGTGTCTGCAAATCAATTCAGGATTGCTTTACACACATTTGCAGTGGCAACTTTTTCAACCCTATATGGCTATAAAAGTAATTCTAACAGACACATCTGCTTGGCGATATACTGCTCATATCATCCCTTCATAGATACTGAATTCCTCACTTGTACTCAGGATTGTTCTGTTAATGATAATGTGCTATACAGATGGTGTAAGTGGATAGGTATGTGGTTCGACTCCATCACTACTTTAATAGTGTGACTGTGATTACTGTCATACACCATTGTCCACCTCACAAACATCTTTATATATACTATTCTTTCTTTCTTTCTTTCTTTCTTTCTTTCTTTCTTTCTTTCTTTCTTCCTTTCTTCCTTTATTTATTTATTGACATTTGTTAACTTGGAAAGTCCACTGGGTCAGAAAACTATTTTCAGTGGAGCCCCAGGGAGAAAAGCTCCAGTTACAGATGAAAATTTTACAAGATAGTATTTACAATAATAAAACAGGTGGTGCAGTGGTAGAGTTGTTGCCTCACAGCAAGAGATTCTCCTGTTCAATTCTCGGCTGGAGTGCCTTCTTTGTGGAGTCTGCATGTCCTCCCCGTGGTTGAGTGGCATTCAAAAGACACGCGTGAATGGAGGTGCCTTCATTGAAAGTTGGGCATTGAGCTGGCACCTCGGCACCACAAAAATCTACTGCCAATCATTAGCGGACCAGAGTTCCACTGTGGTGACCCCTAACTGGGAAAAGATGAAAGAAGAAGAAGAAGAAAAAATGATACCATTTCCTAGTGATTAGTAATACACAGAGTACAAAGTTTTATACAAGCTGGTTAGGTGTTAGTAGTACACTTGTAGTATTTTTAATGACATTTGTTGTAGGTAGGGAAAATAGACAGTAGATACATTAATCAAAAAACTGTTCATTTATGCACTTCAATACATGGGAAGTTAGGATTTCGTATAATAATGATTATAGAGACAAGGCAGTGACTGACATATGTTAATTGATGTAGAAAAGTCAAAGTTCAGAGGATTTTCAAATTATTACTTGATATGGAAAAGAGCCATACCAGCCAGTAAAATCTTAGAATTTGTTTATGGTGGTCTAGAGTTCAGGGCACAAGGACATATGTGATTGTTGAAAAATGGCTTTTTAGGGCAAATTTGAAGGTTTTTATGGAATCAAGTTGTGTAAAAGAGAAGAGTAAGGCATTCCATGATTTTGCTATGGAGTGGGAGTAGAAACTTTGCCCACATCTCTTATTGGGTATGGATACACTTACAAGCTGTCTATTAGTAAGAATGTAGGATTGTAGGTCAGAATGAAGTGAAGGACAGTTTTGTGGGTTGTATATTAGTTTATGACCAAGAGTTAGTTGGGTGTAATGAAGGTAGTGGGGGAATTCAAACCATTTCAATTCCTTAATAGCCTGGCAGTGACGTGTATGGCTTTGTAGGAGAGTGGCAAATTTTGCAATTTTATCATAACATGATTGTAGTTTGTTGCTTAGAGATGTGTGAAATTTGCTAAAGATGGGGGGACCATACAGGAGGGAAGGGAGTAGGAGGGTATTTTCCAGTTTTATTTTTGTGGATTTGTCCATGTAGAGTTTATGTCTGTAGAGTTTGCCTAGTTTAAAAAGTTTTTTTTGTATTAAGAATATGTTGTTCAAAGGACAGTTTGTCATCTATAATAATGCCTAGTAGTTTTGCTGTCTTCACTACTTCTATTTCAGTCTTGGTTTGGGAGTAAATTTTAAAGTCCTGTGCAGCTGGTTTTAATGAAAATAGTAATAGATTCTTTGGGATTTAGTAGTAGTTGTGCTTCATTTAGCCAAGTTTCTATGGTTGAGAAGGTATTTTGTGTCATTTTTAGGAGATCTGGGAAGTTGCTGGAGGTGGATATGATAGTAGAATTGTCAGCATATTGGATGAGTGAACTTTGTAGGGAGACTGTGTGGGCATTATTTATAAATAGATTGAAAAGCAAAGGTCCAAGAATGGACTCCTGGGGGACTCCTGTCTTATCAGCCTGATAATCAGAATGATTGTTTTGCCATCTGACATATTGTTGCCTATTGTTCAGGTGGTTTCCAAACCAGGTAAGGGTATGTTCAAAGCACCCTAATGTTGCTAGTTGTTGGAATAGTTTAGTATGTGATACTGTGTTGAAAGCTTTGGACAGGTCAAATAAGATACTGTTGTCAATAGACCAGAGTCCAGAGCTTTGTTCACAGTATCAATGAAAGAAAGTAAGGCTGTAGTAGTAGTATGTGCAGGATGAAAGCCATGCTGTGTAGGGACAAGGAGATTATTTTCAGAGAGGTATTTTAGTATTTGCGTGTGTATACACTTTTCCAATATTTTAGATAACGGTGAGAGAATGGAAATGGGTGGATAGTTTGTTAAATCATCACTATTTCCACCTTTATGCAATGGGGTTAGGATAGATTTTTTTCAAATTTGCGGGACTGTGGATTCTGAGATGGATCGGTTAATTAGAATACTGATGGGGTAGACTATTGCATCAGCACCGGTTTGAAGTATTCTGGGGTAAGGTTATCGGAGGATAGGGAGTATGACCTTAATTTAGTTAGTGATTTAAGTGCTAGAGAGATGGGCACTGGTTTTAGGGAGAATATTGGAGTTGCTTGGGTGCTATTAGCGGTTTCTTTGTAGAGTGAGGGATGTAAGCTGGGATTCACATGAACTGGGTTAAGTTGCTTATCATACTGTTGGGGGTTTGTTGGTTGTTGGTGGGGGTTATTTGCCAAGTTTAAGAATGCTGTTGATAAAGCGGGAGTTGAAAATGTGGGCAAGTTGTTGTGTGTCTTTATCAAGGAATGTTGATGGGTTTTGTGTGATCCCAGGACTAAGGTGAGAAGAAACTGATTTCCAGAATGTTTTGGTTTGTTTCTTTGGCTAGATAATTGTGAAAAATTATTTTTTTATTTTTAGTTTTAACTAATTTTGTGGCTTTGTCATGAAGTTGTTTGAACTTAATTTCATTTGCTTGTTTTTTGTTTTTACACCATTGTTTCCAGGCTCAGTCTCTGAAAGAAGAATTTGTTTTGTTTGTATTGTAAGCCAAGGAGCATGGTTAAGTTTTGTTCTTTTGTATTGAATAGGGAAAAATGTATTTAGGGTGTCAAGAATGACCTTATTAAAATATTTTAGAGCATCTTCTAAGGGTAATGTTTTTAGTGGGGTCCAATTCTGAATTTTTAGGGAGTTACTGAAAGTTATTTGATTACTGCCGTGGTGGTGCTGCGGTAGGCGTTGTCGCCTCACAGTAAGATGCTGTCCGGTTCGATTCTCAGCTAGAGCGCCTTCTGCATGGAGACATGTGTGAATGGGCGTACCTTCGTTGAAGGTTGTGCGGCAGAGCTGGCAACTCGGTATGTAAAAATCAACTGCCAATCATTAGTGGACCGGAGTTCCGCTGTGGCAACCCCTAACTGGGAAAAGCCGAAAGACACAACAACTGAAAGTTATTTGACTGAAGTTGGTTAAGTATCTTGATGTTCTGTATGAGTGTGGTGTGGGTACCTGAGTATGGGTCTTATGTGTAAAAGCTGGTAAATGGTTGCTTAGGATATCAGGGAGGGTACTAGTGTTGGAATATTTGTGTGGATCTGAGACTAGGATCCAATCTAATGTAAATTCTGGTTGCTTGTTTACTATTCATGTGATAAGCTGCGTATCCCTGTGCAGGTTAATACAATTAGCTAGAGTTTGAGATAAAATTTTGCCAATTAATGTTAGAATCCCCTAGAATGATAGTTTAATTGGATATATTTTGGGTTGTCCAAGATAGAAAATCTTCAAGAATATGGATGTTTTGGCCTGGGGGAATATATATATTGCTCCTATACATAAATGTTTACTATTATATATTTATTTGAAATTATGCTAATAGAATTTTCTTGTTGCCAAAAGTTGGGACAGGTTTAGGAAAGGCTGTAATGGTTAAGTAGTTAGGATAGATTAAAGCTATGCCCCCCTTTTCTTTAGGAGTCTATTTTTTCATAAGATATTGTAACCAGTTGGAACTATTTCAGTGTCTGATATATGTGGCTTTAGCCAAGTTTATGTAACAGCTGCGATATCAGGGATATATTGAGAGAGCCAGACATGACATTTTGTAATTTTGTTATAAATACTCCATGTGTTGATAGTTTTTATAGATAGGTTTCAAGCGTTAGCAAGTGATTTAGTGGAAGGGCTGGGATTTGGGAGTATGGGCCAGCTTATAGATAGTAAAAAGAGATGATTTAGGAGGCGTGAAATGTAGTCGTTTTTAGAAGAGAACTTAGCTAAAGTATAGGTAATTATTTTACGTTTCTTAGTTGATGGGGAGGGCTATGAATTTGATAGTGTATACATTGCTACAATTGAATAAAGTTGATGAGATGTTAGAGAAGCTAATTATATTGGGTCGTGGTGCTGTAGATGCATAGAAGTTCTTGTGGATAATGAGAATTGCATGCTCTGGAGGGAGGTGGCTTGAGGTAGTATGAGAACAGTTCTGAGAGAGAAAATGAAAATAGCTGTATGGTGTTGGGCATTTTGTAGAGTAACTGATAAAGGATATAAGGTAGAGGTGAAATATTGTGGTATTAAGATGCTTGAGGAAATTGGTTGTTGCTTAAGGTATTATTGTTATGACTATGTGAGTGGAGGAGTCCACTAGAAAGGGTCGCTATGGGAATTAGTAGTGAGAATAAAGTAGGAAAGGTAATTGTGCAAGGTGTTAAAAGGTAGAATTGCAATAAAAAGTTTATGTGCAGTGGATACAGGGGGTATAGGGTGAGATACAATATAAAGGGTAATGGTAAAGGGAGTTCTGGTGAGAGTGTGTGGAATTATATAACTGGGTGTGGAAAAAAGTTATAGGATGTTAAGTGATTGTGGGTGGTGTTGATGAGAGGTGGTTAGAGTATAAAGTTAGGATAAGTGGGTTTGGGTAGGAATTGGCAGTAGGGTAGAGGAGCAGAGTTAGCCAAGCAGAGAGAAGGCAAGTGAAGTGAGTAGAAACCTCTTCAGAAAGACTTGGGCCTTCAATAACCAATCAGAAAAGCTGGATTTATTTTGCAGCCAATAGAGGTGAGGACAATACATAGGCAAACTAGTTTAATGTTTTCTTTAATATTCTGATATAGGGGCACAGTTCACAGTTATGAGATGGATTTACCATGGCACAATGTTAAATTAGCAAATCCTAGCATCCCCAGAGGAAATCACTTTTTGACCAAACAATGATTACATATTATCCTGTGTTACATGACTTTGATATTCTGCTTTGTACATTGTATAACTACATATGTAGGATGTTTCAGACCAGCTGTGTGTGTCTTTCATCCTCATTCTGTGTCTAGTAATTTTCATATATGTGTGTGTCTGTGTGTCTATGATTTGTAGCTATACAATGTTATCGTGCACTTCAACCACTTTTTAGCATGATCATCCAGTTAATAAAAAGTGGCGATGCCATCCTTTTTAAATATGTAGTCTCCCAGTTGCATCTCAACTTATTGTGTCACCCCTGTGATTCAGACACTAATGCTTACCTTGTGATCTTGGGGTAATTAGTTCAAATCCAGCCATTAGTTCTCAGACATCATTTTGTCAGTCTTACTGTAACTGTACATGTCACTGACACTGTTGTCAGATACATCTACTGTGTATACATACAGATGTTGATTCCTCTTACAAAATCAAGAGTGTTTCTCACATAGCAGTGCTTTTATTCAGAGTAAAGCTGACGTGTGATTATATTTTCCTTATATAACAAATGTAGGAAACGTTAACCTCTGGCACAAGAGACCAAGACGGCTTTCTCTATGTTGTTGACTTAGTATAGCAATTACAAGCACACATATCCCTTGAAGCAATAACAAGATGTAATGCCTTCATATACCGTCATATCTCCCAACTGTGACACTTCTGCTGTGGTGCATTCATCCTGTGCATGTATTCCGTGTTGTACAACATTCATGTGTTCAACATCCAACTTCAGTTTCTATTAGTATTGTTGGACCTTATATGTAATGCATGAATGACATCCACCACAGTTATAATTTGTCTACTTACAGCGGGAGAGGCTTCCAGCATCCCTTTTAACTCAAAAAGATTGTTTACAACACATACATCTGTGTTAATAAGTTAACATAGTTGCACACACACAATTTTGTTAAGACTTCCACTGCGATGCTTGTGGTCCATCCATGTCATTACTTACTATTGTCACATAGCTTGCTGCTCAATTCCTGAAAGGACAACATTATATGAATATACTGATGTTACATAAACACCGTTGTATCTAGTTATTCTTATCCATTTTTATGTTGGACAATGATATATCATCACATGTTGTGATTGCATGGCAGGGAAATGGTTATTTGGAGCATGCCATGCTGTGACTGCTCCTGTGGCATGTGAAGTGAATACTGGTCCTTGTATAGCATGCCTACACTGAAAAACTATGGTTCACTTCTGGGACAGTACATGTAATAAATGATGAAAACATCTTCCTTGTCACAGAGGCATGGATATTGTACTGCCCAGTGTTGTATGGACATTAGCATTTGTAGCTTCTTTCCAGCATTCTGACTGAAAGTGATTGTTCATATTATATTCATAACGCCATTTTATACATGCAAACATGTGCATTTGAGTACATATACATGTATGGGTGTGTGTGTGTGCGTGTGTGTGTGTGTGTGTGTGTGTGTGTGTGTGTGTGTGTGTGTGTGTGTGTGTGTGTATGTGTATGTTTAAATTCTCTCACATTCAGTTAATTTTCATCTCTTTGCTGCATATGTATATGATATTTTGTTTGTGTGTGTATTAACCTATACATACTGTATACATATATATGAAACATGACAGTAGTCTAAGTAATATATGAAATGCCTGCATTTGAAAAATATTGAATGAGCTTTGCAATGAACGGCACACCTACATGTTATGAAATTGAAACTAAGTTTCCTAATTTTAGAGCACCAGATGTTTAATATTACCTGTAACAGGTAACCCATATATTGTTTATTCATTATTTCACATTAATTTATGTGGGCTGTTTAAATTATGCATCATTGTGCACTTAGCAGTGCTTTATGCCTTGTCTGTATAATTTTATAAATTGGATGTATTGCGGGTGGTTTCTTCTTTAGCGCTGAGATTTTGTTTTTTGTTTTTTTTGCGACTGGTATGCCTAGTTCTCCAGCAGGTGCCAAACAGTAGAATTCTTAACTGTCCCTCCAACAAAACATTGCCATTTCTTTAAATGGCTCCTACATGGATACCTCATTAGCTCCAGGCTTAAACACCCACTCTCTCACCATCACCACTTTTGGTACTTTTTAACTGGTGTCAGTTGTTATTAATCACAAGAACACAGATATACATGTCATTAGATGTTGATATGTTAGGCTTCAGCCTCAAGGAAAAGTGTGTTGCATCCAATTTTATTGTCTACCCTTTGCTTTCTCATATAGTACTTTTTCTAATGCAAATGATATCTGCGAGCCTACCTGTCCTTTTAAGTGAGTCATTTATAATGACACGTCACTTCATCTATGAAGATGAGGGTTATGTTTTCTCCTTTCCCTCTTATATCATTGTTATGCTGTTGTGTTAAAGCAACCTAAAATAATTGGTTCTTTAAGTTTCATGAATTACCAGTGGCATACCTATTATTTAAAGGATAAGATGATGCATCTGCTGTATTTGTCAGTTATTCAGAGTAGTTTTGCTAGTGATTACTTTTATGCCTCCCACACAGCATTTTTTTGTCTTATGTCCACAGCTGCTTGTTTACTGATGACGCCTACATTTTTCTTCATATTTCAGATTAGTCAGCATGTATCTACTAAAAATCTACAACAGTGGGAATTACAATTTTATGGTCATTTTGGATCTCAACATAACAGCACATGAGGTTTTCACTTACTCTGTCTTCAATGTTCTGGTGATTTGATAGATTGTGTAATTACATTTCAGTCCTGATATAGCATAGAAGGAAACCAAACCAATTTTCTTCTGCTAATTCTATTCCATTGGGTTATGGTCTCTTCCTCTTTCTCCTTTCTTCATAGTTTTGACAGTCTATGCTACTGTGAAACTGAGACCATAGATGAAATGTAATGTTTGTATACCTAGCATGTTGCTTTTGTAGTACTATAGTTTCTACCTTTGTCTTAAAGCTTCATATGATTTTGTATAATACAAGACCCTTTCTTTTCCGATACTCCATGCTTCAGGCAGGTGGCTTCAAAAATAATTTTCTTTAAGTATTACAAACTTTAAACATCCATTTTTGGGAGTTAGATTTATACTTACACCTATTCAAATATATTTCTGTACCTGTGTATGAAACATATGTGCCAAACTTAGCAGCAACATGAAATGGCATACCAGCTAGCTTAGTCAGACTACTTACAATGATAAATATTCTGTGTTGAATGTAATACATTACACAGGATCCAGCAAATTGCTCAGATGGAGAGTGATTGATGACAATCTAATCAATATGTAATGAACAGTAAAGTACTTATTTGTAAGTAAGCTGAGTTTTTGTGCAGGAGGGAAGCATTAGTTCGATTGAGTGACTAATGCATTATCTCAGTCTGTCTCTCTTTTGCTCTCGGTTTCTCTCACTCACTTTCTTTTCAATGGCCAGATATGAACTGTGATACTAGTGATACTGTGATACTAATGACTTACTGTCTAATTTTATATAAATGCCCAATCTTTCTCACTTTTCTAATGCTTGGCCAGTTGTGGGCTATGCTGTACATTGATCATTACCTATATTTAAAAATGGGTTTTACTGTGTCTGGTTGAGGTACGTTAGAAAGAGTTACACTATATTAATTTTTGAACACAAAAAGCATAACTTAAATATTTATGCAGGGGGAAATCCCCCCCACACACCCCCAACTTATGTATTCCAACTTCACAGTTATACTACTTTGGAGAAAAGGGAAAACGCACCAAAAAGTGTACTGCCAACTTCATAATCCAAATAGATACTGCAGTGTTGAAAACTGTATTAGAAGCTGCTGAGGCAAATATGCATCCACAGTGTGAGGGAAATCAGGAAGTGTGTCATGAGCAAGGATAATGATTCCCGACTTCCCTTAAAAATAAAGGTAAATCAAAAATTTGGATAGTATGACTATTAAAAAATGCAGGGTTCTTCATGGAAAAATGACATTTTTGATCATAGTACTTTATTCGCCATATTTATAGTACTATTAGCTTGCATTTTGAGTTTTCTGTGCCTAGGATCTGTTTTAGTTTTGCAACTATACAGAGGGACTAAAAATATAATAAAATTATGGCCATGACTAGAAAAGTAATTTTAAAGTCATCTGAATACATTTTGGATTTCATCTCATGAAAATGGAATTTCATTCTTTGAGAACCCTAATCCTGTGTCCCTGTTCATGGGGAAATATGGCACACTTTCTTTGGAGGGTACAAGTAAAGGTATGGAGTGGCTGATAGTGGAGATAGCTGTGACAGTTATTGGATAATACATTGTATATATATATATATATATATATATATATATATATATATATATATATATATATATATATTCTGTAAATATTTTGTCATTTATATTTTCTTGCTTATTACCCATAAATCTTGCAGTCTTTTTAGCTATTCTAGATTCCTAATCATAATTTTTCATATAAAAATAAGACTCACTGGAACATTATTTAAGGAATTCCTTACTGATTTTTCTCTGCTTACAGCTGACATGCTATTTTCTGATTTAATACAGTATTTTTTTTTTTAATTTTGCTCAGTTTTCTTGCTTGCATGCATATTTGTTCTATTTTTATAATATTGCAGTCTTTTGTGGATAGTAACCCCCTCCCCAGCCTTTTTATTGTGCTTTGATGTGTCAAGTTTTTATATGCAAAATTATTAATACAGAAGTACGATTTTTATTAGTCAATTTTGGGGTAAAATAATTGGGTTGTCAATTTTCGGGCAAAATAATTGGGCTGTAGCCATTAATGGAAGCAGAGGGAATGGGTACTTTTGCGATTGTTTCAATTGTTGGTAATCACAAGGTGTAGGAGGGAGTGGATGACTGTTTTATGGCTTGGTCTAATACCGTCTTTCACTAGATAAATGAGGTATGTCTTAGTGATGATGTCATTAATTTCCACATTTGAGGGGTTTAGGAAGTTGATGTTGACATTTCCTAGTATTATTACTTCACTGTTATCCTTAGTAAATCCGTATAACATCACGAATACTTTGAAAATACAAACCGTATGTCATGCATAACCTGCATTGTTAAGTATGAGAAATGTTTACCTGCTTTGCACTTAGTTGTTTATTATTAATCATTTGTAATTTTATATTTAATTTGACAAAGCTTTGCATGTAATGTTTTCTGTTTTCAACATGTTGGTAATTGCTTATCACTGCGTAATTCCTTCCAGATAGTTGTTTTTTTTTTCTCACACATTGAAAGCATGCCCACTCTTCAGCATGAAACTCTGCAATTATACTGCCTCCCTTCAACAAATTGTGTCATCATTTAAACAATTTTGAGAGTTTGGCCTCTAGCTATTGGCGGGTCTATATTATGTTATTGAATACTTGCAATATCGAACGTTATATGGTCGATATCATATGTTCGAAGTTGTAAATATTCGAAAATAAAAAAAAATTAAAAAAAGGAAACACTTACCTGAATGTTTTAAGAAGGGGGGGCAAGCTCCCCTGCACCCCCCCACACCCACGCTGTTTATATATACCAATTCCAAGATTGCACTACAGTGCAGTAAACAGAAATCTTCTCTACAGAGATTTCTGCTTTAATTTTCAAATATTTACAACTTTGAACATATGGTGTCGACTATAGAATGTTCGATGTTGTAAGCATTCAATAAAGTAATATAGACCCCTACTGGCATATGGCAAACATAAACCATTTGTCATTTGGTAAGTGACTTGTAAATTTGCAGTTTTGATATTTAGGGCCTACATTTTCTGTTGTAGCATATCTGAACCATGCCTATCCTCTTACGAAATTTAGATGATTTCTGTCAAACTGACCACATCTCCATCAACACAAATGTCACTCATACTTCATGAAACAGAACACTGAATTCACTGGATAATTTTATCAAATTTTGTTAAATCACTTGTTTCTTACTAATGCTTTAACTGTAACTTTACACTGTATCACTGACAGTATTAGTTGATGGGGTGAGAAGACCATTGTCAGCATCTTGTAGGACTGTGTGCCTCAGGCACTGGGCCCACCTGACTACTAGAACTTCCTCATAGATTTTCTCATTTGTGCATTCCCATGATGCTGCAATACTGCAAGGTTTTCCACTTCTTCATCGTCACATATTGAGTGTGGCAAATAGCTCACACATTCTTTCCTTTTTCTTCCTGTCTGTCAGTAGATACATTTTTCTTGCCTGTTCTTCCTTGGAATCTGTAAATAGATCCTAAGGCATTTCCTCCAATCTCTCTTAATGATATTTCTTCTCCTGTTTGGTAAGTGCTCCCAGGGGTAACATACTGAATCCATCAAGGGCTACTACTGATGCATTATCTTCTAAAGGGATTGGCATAATTCATTGGCCTGCTCCATCTACACAAATTTCAACAGAGCCACTCTTCTTCACACATTAGTCAAACCTTCCTTGTACTTAATGAGAAAAGACCCTGTGGCCAGATTATGGTTAATAGATTCTGATCAAACCAATGCATGAACTTGTTCCCCCTAACCTTCCAATTCTCTTGGGACCTAAAAAGACCGCAAAAAGCTGCAAGCGGTCAATCTTTCGAAGAACCTGTAATGTCAGAAGCTAGCCCCCCCCACACACACACACACACACACACACACACACACACACACACACACACACACACACACACACACACACACACACACACACACACACACACACACGCACGCACACGCACACGCACACACACACACACACACACACACACACACACACACACACACACACACACACACACACACACACACACACACACACACACAGTATGACATCAGTGGCAAAACCTTCAGCCCTGGAGCTTGTCCCATTCAAATAAGGAGGCCTTCCTTAGAAATTTATGTTCTTTGTGGAACCACCTCCTTTGGACCTGTAGCTCATGGTGCTGGCCCATGCACCTCTTCCCCTGGTCTCTTAGATTGACCTGAAGCAAGTGTGGTCTCCACGGGAAAAATGAAATGAAATGTTTGCTGTCATGTGTCCGAGCATCACAGACAGAATGCACCAGGATTCTTTGGCTTTCCCTGCTGTTGTTTCTCACAGACACAAGCCTTTGCCCTGGCATTAGTACCGTGCTTGGCCTCACTGAAGTTGTCATTGCTGAAATCCTTGCTACCTATGTTGATAGAGCAGCTGTCATCCAGGTGTATTAGATCACTAGAACTGCTATAACTACAGCCTACATAATCAGTCATTCAAAAAACTGGAGTTGCAGGCATTTTCCTATTCCCAACTGCATGATGTCAGTCTGTTCCTGACAACAGTCTTTACTCTTATGCCTGCCCAAAATGTTAATTTTAGTATTAGCCATAACCATTCTTTTTCTTGCTGTTTCCTGACACGGACTAACCAAATTCAGACTGCTTCAGAGTCAGTTCTGGTAACTGGGACAATCTTGCAGCAGGTGTCCCTTTTGTCTTCATTACTGCCCACATAGAGAAACTACCATTTGAGATTACAACAGAGTACCAGTGTTCAGCAAATTTCAGCAACAGACTTCAACAGGACGGTGTTTTTTTAGAGTCCATACTCATAACTTCCCTTTAGACTGTAGGAATCAGCAAGCCAAGAAATGACCTTCTTATTCACTGAACTCAAAGCTCTCACCAAAACAGGGCTGCAAATCTCTGTCCAAATCTAAGCATTTGTATTCAACAGAGGAGTTTCCCCAACTATGGCTTATGTTGTAAGGAAGGATAAACATCAGTGATTTTTACCCCATGAAGGCTACAGTTTTGGGAAGTATGCTATATGGTGCAGATAAAGTAGTTGAGCTTACAACCTTATACTTTCTCCCCAGATAAGCATGCAGGAGCCATGCAGTGTCAGTCCCCAGTACTCTTGGGTGGTTTAATCACTGAGAAATATTCTTAAAGATGCAACCACAGAGGTATGGGACAAACTTGGTATTGTAGCCACAGTGCCCACGAAGTTGGATGAACTTTTTCAACCCCCACCCCCTACCCCATTGACTGGCTGCTTGTACAGCAACTTTTAAGTGGGAACCCATTCCAGCAAGTCTAGCCATCCATCTGCTGCAAAGAGTGAAGAACAGACTAGGGATATTCACCATTACTTCCTCAATACTATCACTGAGAATGCATTGAGGATGCTTAATTATTTGGCAGACATTTTATTTTCAGTAGGACGTACTTGATGAAATGAGCTATTTTACTGATGATCTTGCAGATGGTGAGGGCTAAGAAAAGATACAATTCACTGCTACTGCACTGACAAAGCACATGATCTATGTCATTTCCAACATGGCTGAGGGTTCTTCCACAGCTGCGGCTGCTGGAATTAAGATGATCCAACACACCTGGCTCAGACTCGCCTATTTTGCTGAAGAGACTAAGGTGGCCTTTACAGATTCTTCTTTCACAAAACCAACTCAGTTCAGTCAGGGAATTAGCAGCCATTTTAAAAATCTGGGGAATCAGGGTAAGACCATGACAGTTGTGGATGTACAGTTTCAGTCTCCATGAAACCGTTCTCTAAAATATAGAGGAACAGACAAAGGATGTGGTTTTGGCATGGGCTTCTGCAGCATGATCTAGGGAGAGCTGGAAGGAGCTAGGGACACAGCTGCTTCAACTACAATAATATATGTCGGAAGTAACGGGAAGTTCACAAATAACCAGCAGCACTACGGAAGGCTTCCATTCCCATGGCTGCTCCAATCTGAAGGCAGTCAGAGGAAGACTGTTCCTAATGTGACCAGTTTGTACAACGTCACATGGAACATAAGCTCAATGGCATAATATACTGAGGGTGTTCATTTCCCTTCATCAACCAAAGTCACTGCCCAGCATCCAACCCCTGAAAAAGGAGGCCCTGTTCAATATGAGCACAAGAGCTATCAGTAGATACCACTACACCAAATAGGTTGTGACATTTACTTCAGATTCTTTCTGATGTCAGTAAAAAGACTCAGCATCAGATCTAATCTTAATATTATTGGCCTAAATGAGTTGATGGTAAAATTTAATCTTGCATTGTCTCAGTGTAAGCAGTCCTCCATTACTTATCAAAATGAGGCTCACTGTGCTCTTTTGACCTCCAGGATGCCAATTTCCACATAAAGATTAATGAGGATTTCTGGATTTTACAGATCATCTGAGTAATAGTTGACCACTGTCAAATCAGATGCCTACTCTTATACCTCACCACAGTCCCCAGGATGTTTGCTAAGAGCATAGTAGTGGAAGGCTCTCACCAGAGTCTAAAGTAAGCATAGTGCCCCTTTCTGCCATACTATTTAATAATCTCCTGGCAGAAAAATTACTTGTATTTTCTATGGCCATACTGTTTCATAGGCACTGCCATCAGGTCACAGCTTGTGCCATCCAACTGAACAACCTTTTTAAGGTGCATCTTGGATAACATACAGTGCAAAGCATGAAAGAACAATGAGAAAATGATGTCTCTGCAATTGGCTAATCATACCAACCTCCAATATAAAAGATATTAAAAAAGTGTGTTCACTCACAATTACTACAGTACATCCTGGAGCAAAATGTACTCTTTAGTACCCAACATGGATTTTTCCCTAACAACAGCACATCTGCCTTGGTGACTTTCAAAAATACCATCACCCTACACTGAAATAACAATCTTTATGTTTCTGCCACCTTTCTCGACCTCTGAAGAGGCATTCGACAGTCTGTTGTTCTAAACTACTACATAGAGTCACGGTTCTCAGCATCTTTAATAATACTATCAAATGGTTCCTCAGCTACCTAAGTAACAGATTGCAGTGTCAAGTGGCAAATGGCATACTCTTCCTTCCTGTTAACATAGGTGCCCCTTAAAGCTCTTTAAAGGTCCCATTACTGTTTAATATATTTGTCAGTGATCTGCATACTGCTTCTGGCTCCTCCTCACCTATTTGCTATGCAGATAACTCCACCCATGTCTGTTATTCCCCATCCATCAATGTACTGCAAGCCAAAATCCAGGAATTATACTTCTTAATCAAACTCTGCTTGCATCAACATGACCTAATATTCATTGCTAAAAAGACACAGATAATGTTCTTTTTTCCAGTATCCAGTCTTGCCATGCATAATGAGTTTTCCATTTTTTCTTCCAGTAATTTTATCCTAGTTATTGCCCAAATAACAAACTCATTGGAGTTACCTTGGACAGTAAATTGTTTATTTATTTATTTATTTATTTATTTATTTTACACTTGTTTACCGGGATAGTCCAACTAGATACATGTCCATTTTCAGTGGAGGCTCGGGGAGAAAAGCTCCAAAAAGACATTCAACAAACTGTTACATTTTTATAGTTTAAAACACAAAATAAAACACAAATAAAAGGATTTTACACAGACATAAACAAATTAAAAATTGACCTTCATATATCCACTGTCTTAAAGAAAAAAAATCATAAAAACCAGGTGCTTATACAGAATCAAAACCTGTCTTTGAGAAAAAACAGTAAAAGGTTACATACAGCTTTCATCCTACCTAGTTTACTGTATTCTGCCCTTAAATTTACACTAATCTTTTACAATTCAACATCATAACTAGAGCAATAATATGACAAGATAGAAAGATGTGTCTCAAATCTCATTAGCAGGACTCACCACTGCAATAAAACAACAACATAGAAAGATGTGTCTCAAATCTCCCTAGCAGGACTCACCACTGCAATGTTGTACACAAATGTAACTGCATGAAATTTCCCACTTATTTTCATTTAACCCATCTATATGTAGTCCACTCTATTCTATTCTACACCAGCAACACAAATTACCTTGCCTAATCTCACTGTTGAAGTGGTAGCATCCCACAAGAGAACTCTACTCTAAAGACAAATACCTTGCCTACCAAGACAAGGTATTAAATGTAAATGATGAAACCCTGTACTCATGCCATGTGGCCAAGATCTGGAACCAGAAGCCATCTTTTCAGACAACCCCAAACCTTCAATCACAAATCTCCCAAATGTCTATGTTTATCTCTTTAACTCGAAAGTCTGCCCATGTTATTCCTCTCTTACAGATTATCTGCACCCCCTAATATTCCATCTGTCAAACCTTCTCTTATCACCAGTAATACTAGAATTTTGGTGTTTTCAAAAGTTTTGATTTTAACTTTGAAACTGTTCTTCTTTTCTGCAACTTTGATCATGCAGCTTAACAATACAATCACCTCTCACCAACCGTTGCACTCATTTGCCTAGATCTTTAAACATTTCAGTAATGTTGGATCTCTGTGGACATAAGTCATTTAAAAAGAATACCTTTATTGAATTATCACTTGTGGCACATTTACAGACATAGGATTTATAACAATGTGGTGCATAATCTAAGCAACACTGCATAAATTATTTTATTTCTGCCTTCTGTTAAACCTCATTCCTCATCTAAAACATTTTTATTCATGCATTGTTCCCACAATTTCAATTTTTTTCTCTGCAATTTACTCCTATCCTTTTCTAAAGATCCATTTTCCTGTCTTTTATCTTTGTTACAATATTCACTACTTAAAGTATATTTGGTTTGGAGTTTCTTTTTTATTTTCTAGTAATTGTTTTTATTTTGGCAGCCATGAGAATTAAACTTAACAAGGCCTTACTGTATCTAGGTGACTAAGATCCTGTATCCCAGCTGAAAAAAAACAAATTTGCTTTGTTACACTCATTTGCTCACTCAGTGTTCCTGGCAGAGTCCTCTGTAAGGAATGTTTAAAATCTGCCACTCATTAGACTCCTGGCAGATATGTTCCCAGTTACTTCTTTCTTCGCCATCACACCTCTAATATTTGCCATCTACCAGGGGTAAAATTGTTTGGAGTCTAATTGGGGTATAAAAGTATCTACGCAAACATTTTCAGGCAAAAATCCTAACTATTCTAGACATTGTTGAATATTTGGGAGCTTTATATATGTCTTCCCATTATTTTTTTGTGTTTGCATATCTAATCTCTCTTTCCAATCTTTTCATCCCTCTTCTTATTGATTCCTGTAGTTATTGTGCAATATTTAATATGCCCTAATACTCATCCCTTTTTAACTGCAGCTTCTGTTCTAGATGCAATTAAAAACTCAACTAGCGCAGGTCTTTCATTTAAGATCCTCCATCCCCGTCTCATTGTCTATATTCTGATATTAATCCCTGATAGGGAAGATAGTCACTAGCCTACAATTCAAATTTCTTTTTGGTGTCTTCCCATTTTATTACCTTTCCTTCTCTAATTACTCGTTCCCAATTCCTCAGTTCCTTGGCCAGCTTCCTCCAGTAAATTACAGCCCCTTCTTGTCTATTCTCTGTACCTCTAATTGCAGTCATCCCTACTGGCAGAGTTTCCTTTCTCCATTCCTGTGATGGCTTAGTTTTTAGTGTACTTTCTGTTACTTTATGATATTTTGTATGACTGTTGTTATTCTCCTTAAGAAACTGCATCCAAAATCCCATACTTTCCTTATTAACTCTTGAGGTCTGTATTTTTTGTAATCCTTTTTCCACTCTCCAAGTGCTGATTTACCATAATAGCTACTACTACTCCTTCTTTCCAATGACCCCCTTTTTGACTTTTCCTTCTTTGAGAAATGCTACCTGTCACACATACATAACCTATATTATATCACTGATAGTTTTAATCATGTTTTGACTTTTGGCTATAATACCTGCCCAGATATTTAACACAGTCTTTTCTTTATGCCTTATTTCTTGAACCCTTAAGATAGTAGATTTCTCATTACAGTTGATGTATCTTTTCATCTGATAAAAATTTGTTTTCAGATTACATTCCTATGTGTTATTGCATTGCCACTCTAATCACAATGCATGCATTTTCTTTTCAGCTTATGTTTAGTTTTAAGCATTCTGCGGAAACTGTTATTAATTAATTTTATATATTATACCTTCCTATCTGTCTTGGATATGTAAGCATGATAGTTTAAATATTGGTTGTACTCACAAACTGTCTGCTATAATATACTTGTATGTTTTTCTTTTACTAAATGTGTTTATGGATGTTTTCTGCCCAGTCCTCTGCTGAAAGGGGGCATAACTCAGTTGGACCTTCCTGATAACAAAATGCAGATAAATAAAACTGTTGGCCTGGGCCTAGTAGACCATGACCTGCTCCTGGCAGCAGTACACATTTTAATGAAGTCAATGTGTTGAAAGACAAAATGTGTAATGTGCAGGACACTCTTCCTCCCTCCTGATTGGTCATTGGTTCAATCAAAAAAAATAAGAAATTTCAAACTTTGGTCAACTGACAACAGATGTGCTTGGATCACTATCAAACACAAAATACTGGAACTAGTATTACCTATTTGCAAGCCCCAGCATATGAGTAGGTGATACCTTGAAGGAAACATGGCTAGATGATATTCATGTTTATCTCTACACTTCTGTCTTACCCTCACAGTCATTCAGGAAACTCAAATACTTAGGTACAGAATGCATCTGAGAGCCCTCTTACTGACCAATAACAGACTTTTTTCTGATGTTACTCCTGAAAATACTACAGAAGTCACTCTGACTAATTCAGTTCAAAGACCTTGTATCCCATTTTTCAAAGAGCCATCATCCATATATCATTTCACTCAAGCGATTTGATTGGTTTCTCCATTTCTGAATGTGGCTATTGGTCCAGATTCTCAAAGTTAAGGACATTAGTTTGGCTTCTCAGAAATCATCCTTAGGCAGTTTGTATTTTGTGTGAATAGAGATGGCATATATCCACAGCATGCACCCATCTGACATATTCTTAAGTACTAGTCAGAGTTCTTTAACCAAGGGCTCTGTTATTGGTCCCTAAAGCTACATGTGAAGGTCTTTTCCAAATTTTACCAAGAAAAAAGACTTGGCAGCAGGAAAAGTTAGTAAGGTCTTCTTCAAGAATAATTTCTATTTGAGATGCTCAGTCTATAACCATTGCCTCCTTGCTATTTTTACTTCATGTTAATGAGTTTGACTGAAGCTTCCCTTGAAAGAGGTACTTTGGTTGCCCTTAAATTAATTTCATGGAAGACCCTCCTTCAGTTATCATGACATGAGCTAGAAGAATTCCTGGACTACATTATCGATTATGAAAGATTGGTATGGCACCCTGAACAAAGAGCTTGTAGCCATACATATGTGTAAAGAACATACTGAGTCCATCCTGAATTAAGCAGTCCTTTTTCTGCTATTCTTCTTAAATTATCAACCTCCTTTGCCACACAGAAAAAGGGGATGCAGGTACCCAAGACTGCCCAGGCCACTCAGATTTCAGAATGCATCAAGTTCTGTGTAACAGTGCAATGTGACCTACCAACAATACCTAGAAAATACTCTCTGATGACTGTCTTCATATTTTACTTTCTGAGTTGTGCCTCAACAAAGAGCATTTCTGTTGTAGCCACTTGGGCAAGTGTGACTATTTTTACTACATGCTAAATGTCACTTACAGGACATATTCCTTCTTCAGTGTTGCAGTGGTTAGGGCAGTTTTCTCAAAGCTGGACCAACCCAAATGAAGAACTTGGCATTCAGTCCCATAGGTTTAAAGGATATATGATGAATTACTAGATACAAAACTTATATGTTATCATAATGAGAGATCTGTAAGAAGCAGGTCCAACGTTCCTACCTCATTCACTTCCTTCTATCCCCCTGTCCAAGATGAGACCATCAATTAGTTTTTTTTCCATTTACTTCCTATTTCAGGACTAATGAGCAGCAACATTATCTATAAAATCAAGAAGTCAATCTTTGATCAGCCTCATAAGCAACAAAACTGAAAACCTGCACACTATCAACCCTAATTAATTTAGCTTCCTTTCAAAAATATAACAAATGCCATTAACAAAGACCATTCTACCCACATTGCATGTCTCTTCCTCACTGTGGCCTAACACTATTCACCAAACGCTTAATACTGACAAACCCTCTAGTTTAAATATAAATCATCAAATCATCACCCATTAGAGTATAACTTTGATATTTAGTGAAATGCATAGAGTATGAGTTGGTTTTACCTTCTCATCAAAAAGGCACATCCTTCAGGGATCTGTTGTAGGTTGTCTCCTCTTCAGCATCTACTTTTCTAATGTAAAAGCAATTGTTGAAGGTCTATGGAAAACAATTTTTTTCAGTAACTATAATCTGGGTGCTATTCGTGACTCTCTTAGAGGCATACCTGACTTCCAAGAGGGGCTTGAAGAAACATTACTCGGTATAATGACCATTGCCTTACGATGAACACCAAAAATGTATTGTACATATCTTTTAAAAAGAAGCTGATCCTTATAATTTTCACATAAATGGGACCCCTCTTAAGACTAACACAGTAAAGATTTAGGTACTTTCAACAACAATGCACTATACTTTGGACACCACACATCGGTTTTATTTAGGAAATCCATCTGACTTGCTGATTTACTTGCAGGATTATATTCTACAGATCCAGGATGTTATAATGTCCTTCTATTCTTCCCTCATCAAGCCAATCACAGAATATACTACATCAGCTGAAAAATTATTTTCCAAACTCCTTGCTGAAATAGAAAAATTATAATGCTGCATATATAGCAATGTCAAAGGACTAATATCCTTTAACTAGACCTACAGACCAAAAACTTCTCACTTTTTTCTCTATTGGACTGTCTCCAATATAATCTCTGCCTCACCTCATGGCTTATGAAGATCCTCTCTTACTTAACCTCTTCCACTGTTACAACACTGGTAAGAAAAAAAAATCACTCTAAAGACCTGCAACATAAAAAGATGTCTTGGAGAGAGATTCCTCATCCAAACTGTTCCCTAGAAATGGAACAAGCTCTACTTGCCTGTCATAAAATGCAACACATTGGCCTCCATCAAGGTCTGTCTTGTCAACTGGATGGTTGCACACAAATTCAGTTCTGGAGTAAGCAATATGGCCATCATTCAGTGGTGTGGTAAATCTACCCATTAATACTCTCTGGGTTGCTTAGTTAAGCAGTATATATCCTCCAAGGCTACCTACCTAATAAAAACTTATGAGCGTATGTTTATTTTTGTTTCTCTTCATTCATACTTAATGACCTGGATCTCATATTTGAGAGTATGAACTCAATGCTCCAACTAAGAACTGTTCCTCTGAAGCAGAGCAACATCATGAGAGTATGCATATTAGAAATTATGAAAGAATATTCTAGGTTTTGGGTGGTACTAATTTCTATGGCATTTAGATTTGGAGGTTACTTAACTCTGAAGAATACTTCAGTGGTGGTGCAGCGGTAGCGTTGTTGCCTCACAGCAAGAGGTTATCCCTTCCAATTCTTGGCTGGAGTGCAGGGAGTGCCTTCTGTGTGGAGTCTGCATGCCCACCCCCAGTTGGGTGGGCATTCGAAAGACATGCATAAATGGCGTGCCTTCGTTGAAGGTTGAACATCGAGCTGGCACCTCGGTGTTCATGAAAATCTACTGCGAATCATTAGCGGACCGGTGTTCCACTGTGGCGACCCCTGACCGGGAAAAGCCGAAAAACAACAACAACAACTTAACAATGTAGAAGTAGGTCCATTCTGTCATTAGTCCTGTAATAGGACCATGGCCATACATATGGGTTTTAAGTCCATATTACTGCCACTTGGGGTATTGTCTCATTTCCCACACCACTGGAACCACTATATGTGGTAGCATGAGTGAACAACAATATGAAATAATCATTACTGCATGTAATGAGCTGGACTATGGTCCTTTGATATGCTCCCCATCCCAATAAATATTGGCAAGAACACATTAAAATTGGTCTTAAGAGCAAATAGAAAATATGCACTGCTACCCTGCACTATTTGGTGATACCATACAAACACCAATAAACTTCACATTGAAAAAACATGGAGTTGAGTTACATGACCTAGCTTCCACAGTCATTGTCCCACATCACTCTGGGATCAATGATTAAATGAAAGCTAACCCACAGTAACTGTAACATAAATACACTATTGCACTCACACTATAACCCTCTCCTTATTCAGGTTAGAACTTCTACTGTGTAGTTTAAGTTTATAAAATGCCTGTTAATGTTCCACTCTTAAAAAAAATAACCCACATAAAATATATAAATGAAAACATAAAGTATGAAAAATGGCAGTTTTATATGAGTAGGCACTCTCTTTTTCTGAGAGGCAGATGTCTCACCCCTGCCTTAATAGATAGCCATACCCTCCTCTGAATTAAGTAGTTAAATTAATAATTAAATAAAGCATTTGTAATTTAAATACATATACTTTTTTTCCTAAAACAAAAGTGAGAAATGTAGATTGAGTTAAATATACAGAGACAGGTAGGCATTTTAAATGGACTGTGTAAGGAAAGTCTGTCAACCAGTTCCTTTCCCAAGTACAAATCTGCCTATAAGAATGACTATGCCTTGTCTGCCACTGTCTAAAAATTGAAATATACTACAGGCAAGTAAAATAGAACAAAATCCATGAAGTTCATTCAGGACACCAGCAAACTATTCCCCAAAATGGCTTCTGTTATCTTGAGCTTCAAAACTGGAGGGTCAGCCAACTCACCTTTGAAGAAGGTGTTTCAGGATGTGTCAGAACTGGTAGATACACAGAACTCTTCAAAATAAATACCCCTGACTCCTGCATCAGATAAGAATGTTCTTGCCTCATAGCCTGAGGGTCCTGTCTTCAGTCTTCTTATTCAAACTCAAGCTGTAGTCAGTGACCTTTCTGGAAAATTCTATGGTGTAATGCATTAAGTAGCCAGTTGTTTGCTATCTAACATAGCTACATATATGAGTGTTTGTGTGTTTGCATCTGGCTACCATTCCTCGTACAGAAAATGAAAAGTTGCAGTTCTTCATTAAACAGTTAAATGTGACACTATACACTTTGTAATTAGTTGTTACTCCAGAGACAAACATTTGCATGACCCGTTTAATCGTTTTACTTTTTCTGCTGTGCATTTTATATTTCATATATTTTTTCTTGCCTCGTTCCACTGTCAAGCAGCCCTGTCTGCATCACCTAACCTCCTCCCTAATTACATGTAAGGTCATCTCTGTATGGAGGGAAAGTAAAGTGGACAATCACTTCTTCCCCAGTACTACATCTCAGATGGAAATACCTTGGTGGGGTGTGATGGAGAAGTGGGCAGACAGTTGTGAGACAGAGAGAAGCCTCAGTTGACTACATTGCTCATGCCACAACTTTATTTTCTGTTCAGTTAGGTGCTTCCCCTCTGATGTGTTGGGTTGGCATCACAGGTGGTGTGCCATGGCACTACACAGGACCTACTCCATTGTAGCTGAGTGTCTTCTAAGCTGCCTGTCCCCAACACACATCTGTACTGACTATAACGTTCCAGTATTACCCTTGGCACAACTCCGCTTTCAGCTGTTTGTCCACAGCATTTCCATGCATCACCTTCAGAAAAAGGATGAGTAGGGAAAGCCACATTATTTCTGTCCTCAACTCGCCAGCCCCAGCAGGTGCCTGAGCTGCTAGCTGAAATAGAGTTGCATAGGTAATAGTCAAGGATCTAGCTCTTTATTTTAAGGCAGCTGGTTTGTTTTTAAAAATTCACTGCATTTCACAGAAAAAAATATGTTTTATATATGCTTTCACATTCTGGTGAAAATTGCTTGTTATTTCAATCATATAATTAGATTTTACATGTGGGCAATGCACATATCTGCCTGAATTCATATTATCTTCTTTAGAGTTATGGTAAGTCATATATGTTTTTACTATGTTCTCTTTGCCTCATTTTTATTTTGTAGTTTACCCTCTACTGCTCCTTTTTAATGTAGTTAAATGTTTATCAAAAATCAGTTATTTCATATAGATGATTTTACTTATCCATCTATTACTTTTATATTTAATGGGTAAAGGTGGTTTGACCCTTGGCTCTAGATGATTGTAATTATTGATTGACACCTCAACCCCATGTGCAAAAATTGAAAAAAGGGGTTGTGGATGGATGGATGGATGGATGGATGGATGGATGGATGGATGGATGGATGGATGGATGGATGGATGGATGAATTAATGGAAGAATGAATGAATGGATGGATGGATGGATGGATGGATGGATGGATGGATGGATGGATGGATGGATGGATGGAAGAATTAATTAATGGAAGAATGAATGGATGGATGGATGGATGGATGGATGGATGGATGGATGGATGGATGCATAAGCAAAACCTAACAGTGGAGCACAAACATTGTTTGCATGGAAGTAATGCAGCACTGGTCAATCGGCATAGTGTAGACTAAATTCATTAAATAACCAAGACAACATTATACGAATCTGAATACATTAATTACTTGATGGGCTGTTCATTTCAGCACTGCCCTTGTTTCACCATGTAATGTCCCCAATCCATATTACATCTTGTATAATGTAGTAATTGATGAGCCACAACTCTTGTGATTTCAGTGGGGTACTGGCCAGGGGAATTGCCATGTACCCATGCATGGTTCCTCTGGATAAGCATAAGTAGAAGTGTAGCCTGAGAAAAGGTGAGCAGCAAATGTCCTGCAACAATGCCCATGACCTAATACCAGCTGTCAGTTAAACCTGACTTCTGCGCACTCACTGCTCTCTGTTCTCATTCTACTCTACTCTTCGCAAGCCACAGATGTTTACTTTATATAATGTTAGAACACATCTGTATATGTACTACACCCTGCTTTGGTCTCATGTTATGTGCCATACTCATATGCATCACAGAGAAGGGGATCGCTGTGTATTCTTTCACTTCTAAGAGTCTATAGCAGGTTTTGGTGGAAGTCAGCCATGGTTTAGTGATTAGCTTAGATTTATTTCTGGATTATATATGCCTATATTATGCCTTATGACAGGTGGAAACCACCTTGGGCCTGGAGTAAGGTATTCATGAATCTCATCAAGTTCATAATACATTCTCTTTCCTTAATGAATCTCAGGTGAACAGCAAGCAAATACATTATTACTGATATTAACATAGATATATAATTTTTACTATTTATCTCATTTAAGTGTGAGAACTACTTTTTAAAATGTATAACTTAGCATGGTTATCACAAATGTAAATTCTGCACTGCATAGTGTTATGCAATGTCCAATATGCCTGCTTTCATGTATAACTTTGTTTGTGAAGGCTTTTGGGTTCAAGTTGTGGCTGAAAAGGATTCTTAGATCACTCACCTATCCTGTTAAGAACTGTAAAGTTAAATAAAACATATGTTTTATATGTACTAGAAAATGTAATGCAATTGTAAAGATCTGTGTGATAATAAAATTGGGAGTCATAGTTTCTTTGGGTCTATATTATATAGATGAAATTTCAAAATCTCGAACGCTCATATGAGCGGAAATGCAGGAAATCGAAATCACACCCTCCGCTAAATATATATTCCAACTCCAAGATCACACTACAGTAAGGAAAGGGCAAATTTTCCGATCTTCACTGTACCACAATCTCACAATAGTGATTACAAAGAATGCCATTTTCAACTTCTAAACCGTTCAAGATTTTGATTTTTTGTCGCTCTAATAGGGACCCGTTTCTTTTTTACCCTAAAATTGTGACATCTTCTATGTGGAGTTTTCTGTCCGTTATTCTACATTTATTTCCTGGTGATTCAAAAGAAATGAACTGAAAAATGAAAAGTAATTTCTTTTATGATTCTTAACATGGGGGAAATCTTTTTGTGACTCCTCATCTAATCTCTAAAATAATGTTTAAATAACACAAGAAAAATAACTGATGTTCCATGTGGTTAAAATGCTGTGTTTGTCTCATTTGGTGAAGGAAAATGAAGAGTTACTAGTAAGAACTTAGTCTGCATGCATTTATTTCATAACAACATTAAAATCTTCTACTCTGGTGAGTGATTTGTTATCTTCCTGCAGCTTTCATCAGAATAGTTGTTTTACATAAGATCTATATATATATATATATATATATATATATATATATATATATATATATATATATATATATATATATATATAATAAGAGTTTTAGTATAGCTGTATATGTCATTGGATATTAATGCATTAATCTGTGTATACCATAGGCACAGTTCCAAAAGACTTGTTCTCACTGTGTGACCACTTACGTTGATAGAGGTATTTTGGAATCTGGCTCCCAAGTTTAAGCCTGTTTATAGATAGGCCTTCCACCGAAAAAAAGTCACTGAAACTGAAAATAAGTATTTTCGAATCAAGGCAGACTTACACTGACAGTAGCTTTTTGGAATCTGACCCCATGTGTCATTAAATTCTAATTGTGTTGATATGTATTTACCACATTAGCAGTTGTAAATGAGTGTATGAAGTGGTACCACTGTTTGTGGTAATATTTACTCTCAGATGTATAAACCATTACAGTATTCTTAAAGGCCAAGTCATAAAGTGTGAAGAAATTAGTTTGCATTTGTGAAATGCATTTTTACATTATGCATAACTTTAGAATTAACTGAGTGACCATGATTTAAAAACTGCCTGTAGATTTATATCAAAAGTCATAAAATGAAGTAAGAATGACCTTGCTGTGGGTATTGCTTGTACCTTCCATGGCACAAACATATTGGATTGCTTTCTGTTCAGACTTTAAAGGCTAGAAGAGATGTTTAGGAGTCTGTAGTAAAGCTTGTACTGCTTTAATTTTAAAAGTGAGACAAACTTCAACTGACATAGAACATAATCCACTAGTTTAGCGCTTTCATCTGCCAAGCGCAGACTTCTTCAGAACTAGTGAGTTTGACCATTTCCAGCATTTAAAAAACATTTTTGGCGCCAATACTATAAATGTCTCTTAAAGAAACATACTGTTCACAATACAGATAAAACGTGGATACATAATGAATAACTTTTTTGACTTTTTTTCACTTTTTTTCACACACTGTCTTTACTGCTTATGACTGTGTGCACTAAAACAGATCCAACTATAAATATCATGAGACAATGTTATAAACTATTAGCCATACCTATTCAAAGCTTATAAATATGAATAAAATATGAATAAAAAAATATTACTAGTGCTTGAATATAAATATATGTATAAATATAAATATGTAGGTAAAAATTGATATAAATAAGAATATATATATATATATATATATATATATATATATATATATATATAAATATAAATTTTGTAAAATAATGTAACTTTTAAAATTTTATTTAAAAATTATTTGCTGCTTAACCATGACATGGGAATACTCAAATGTATATGAATAATGAAAGTAGATAATAAATTTTAATTAATAATTTGAAATTTATAATCAAGAGTCCAATATCAGGAAAGGTTTAATACTAATATATTCATTGATACCTGGACTCCTGGTGGAATCAGTAAGCATCTGCCATTTGCTTTCCTTGCAGGCTAATCTTGTTTTCCAATCACCACCATATAAAATATCTTGCTCCTGATCTATAATAAAAAATAAAAAAATATGATTGTCCCCATATTCTTTGATATGTCGATATAACGCATTCTTACAATCTTTCTTCTGTATTCTATAATAATGTTCGTAGATGCGTTTTTTTTAGCTGCCTTTCTGTTTTGCCTATATAATAGGCTGAACATATCTTACAAAAAGCTAAGTACACTATGCGTTTTATTTGTCTTGAAAAAGCCTGGGAGAGCCCGGGCGAAAGCGCTTGACTGTATCAGTGTGTTTTTGTGAACTGTACGTATTGTGGATATCGAACGTATAATTAAAGGATTTTGGTTGAATATCATCTGTTTCCAGGTTCTGGTGAATGCTCTGGCCGTGTGTATGTAATAACACATACTCTATTCATATTATCCTGATGGGTGTTACATGTTTTGTTAACTTCTAAAACTTTACCCAATAAAGGTTGGTATATGTTTCCCCATTTATTTGCCACATATTTTATCGTGTCCTTGATCATTCTAATTGGATAGCCTCTGTTTACAAATAAATCACTAATAAATTTCATTTCCACTTCCATTAATTCCTTACTAGATGACATCCTTGCTCCTGGAATACATTGTCCTTTGACAATGTTTTTAAATATGTGAGGTGGATGTTCACTATTATAAAACAAATAATCATTCGAAAATGTACTTTTTCAGTATATTCTAGATGAAAAACCGTCCTTGGTTAGACTAATATATGAATCCAAATAAGCAATACCTTGATTACTAATTTCATAAGTAAACTTGAGATAATGTGTGGTTTCGTTAATATAATCTATAAATTCTTTAATTTTATCTTTTGAACCATTCCATAAAATAAACATATCGTCGAGGAACCTGACATAGAAAGTTATGTATGGATAATAATCACTATTTGCAATAAACTCATTTTCCCAATCAGACATGACCAGGTTGGCAAAGATAGGTGCGCAAGAGGCACCCATGGCAACCCCCTTACATTGCCTGAAATATTCACCTTCAAATGTTAAAAAATTGTAATCAAGAACCAACCCCATCATGTCTAATATTAGGTTAATTTTGTCCCAACTCATTTGGGAATATTTCCTTAAGCTATTGCCAAATCTTTCCAGTCCTTCCTCCTTAGGTATACTGGAAAAAAGATCGCATACATCAATGGTAACTAAAGTTAAATGGTCCGACCACAACTCAGAACTTAACTGCCTCAAAAAATCCCAAGCATCTTTTATTATAAAAGGAATATTTTGATAAATATGCTTGGTCCATCTATCGATCGTCATACCTATGTTAAATGTTTTTGATTTGGAACCAGAAATAATAGGTCTAAAGGGAGGTTTCTCCACAGACTTGTGCACTTTAGGTATCCCCACGATGCGTGACATAACTGGGAACTCTACCTTTAGGAATTCATATACTTCCTGAGTAATTCGGTTATCAATCAGGTATTCCTCTAATGTCAAATCTATTCTTCTAAAACCTAAGTTAATTTGGTTGATAGACACTGTCTCATAATTACCTGTTTCATATAAAATTTTATATATTTCAGCTTTATATGATAAGCTAGGAAATATTACAACTCCCCCACCCTTGTCGGGTTTCATGATTCTTATATCATTATTGTTAATAATTTCATTTAAACATGTTCTTTCCTCGGTGGTAATATTATCCTGTAAATGTCTCTTGTGTCGTTTCATTTCAAAAATGTCCTTATTAAAATGGTACACATCCTTACATATCATTTTTTCGAATATACTGACTTGAGTATTACTAATTGGCATGTAGGTACTTTTTCTCTTTAGATCTGTATGTACATATTGTCCATTATTATTATTATTGTTGGTTTCAAATTGTAGTGCTAAATTGAGCCTCCTACTAAACAATTTTATCTCCTTAATATGATCCACTAAATTGAACCTGTTGGATGGAATGAATTTCATTCCCTTACTTAGTAGTGTGCAAAATTCATCCTTAATAGGTAACTCTGTATAATTAAATACCTTGAAACCATTGTATACTCTAATGGATGGCATGGTCTCATGGAAGATATCTTGTTCCATATTTTCATTACTATTCGACACTTCTGGCTTGATTCCCTGAACCAACTCCCCTTGTTCTTTATAATTAATATCAGTTGCCCCATCTTGTATCGATGGTGTAATCATTAATATCTCCTGTTCCTCTGATGGTATGGTTTCCTGTAACTGGGATGAAATCTGCCTCCTTGAAAATTCTCTTCCCTATATGTCCCCCTCCATTCACTATGACTAGTATGTCTTTCCTTGAACTGCACTTTTCTATCCTGTGGCCAAATGTAGGCTTTGTGTTCTTTATATGAATCCATGTCACGATCAATCTTTTTACTTTTCCTATGGTGTACCTCCCTAGCCTTAGTATCAGCCAAATGAAATTGTTTGTGATATAGATCACTCCATTGTTCAAATTCAGCATACCTTGAAACCATTGTATACTCTAATGGATGGCATGGTCTCATGGAAGATATCTTGTTCCATATTTTCATTACTATTCAACACTTCTGGCTTGATTCCCTGAACCAACTCCCCTTGTTCTTTATAATTAATATCAGTCAAAAAAGTTATTCATTATGTATCCACGTTTTATCTGTATTGTGAACAGTATGTTTCTTTAAGAGACATTTATAGTATTGGCGCCAAAAATGTTTTTTAAATGCTGGAAATGGTCAAACTCACTAGTTCTGAAGAAGTCTGCGCTTGGCAGATGAAAGTGCTAGACTAGTGGATTATGTTCTATGTCAGTTGAAGTTTGTCTTACTATTACAATAAAGAAGATTTTCATCAATTGGCGTTATTTGTGGATACAACGTGGGCAGTGAATTCACTTGTTTCAACGGTCTTTGGATTTGTGACTTGCTGTTCCAGTTACGTGTTTCCATCCAGGCATTTGCCAGAAACCGGTTTTTGGGTTTTATCTGTTGGTCGCTTTTCATTTCATTTATTAATTTTAAAAGTGGCCATTGGAGAGAGGCTCACTTCTCTCGGTACTTGTTTTAATTCCATGGAGCATTCCAGCATTCTGCTTGAATTTAATAGGATGAATCCAGTCCTTGAGCTATACTGTATGTAGTTCTTTGCAAACTTAGAGTTGATGATGATAAACTTAACTCTCTCGGTCATATTACTTTCCTCACTGGTTCATTGAGAAGTTGTAGGACTGGCAACATTTTCTTTGAAATGAACCCTGACCATTCTATAGACATTATAGTAAAAGCACAAACAACTAAAGCAAGGACCATAGTGAAGAATGTCTGCTATGGAAACAAGCTATCCAGGAATAGACGGGTTCATCACCCTTCTGCCCATTGTGGGCCTTGCCTACTACCAATTAATCAGAGTGTTGATCCCAGTTACTTTCCCCTTTTGGCCACACTGTTGGCACTACCTCGTAATGTGTTGCCTCAGATATGGACACTGTTACTTCACACTCACTCTTTCCCCTGCCTCTTCAATCTTCTTCCATCAGAGTTGTCCTGCTAAGGAATACTTCTGCATCTGTTTTAGTACTGCTTCATCATCAAGATACTACCCTTAGAACTGACCTCAGCTCTTTCCTTTCTCTTCTGTTTAGACTGTCTTTGATGCTGTAGTTCAGCTGGTGAATGCAGCATGGCCATCTTGTTATCACATTGGATCAAGCTGTGTAGGCAAATACCCATCAGTATTTATTCTCATAGAGGATTTATATGGTTGTGTCAAAATGTGTGTGTCTGTGTCCATGTTTGGTCTGGGAGGATTGCTGTGTAAATGCATTGATACACTTTCTTCTTATGAACTAATGTTTTTAATTATGTATGATTGAGACATTTTTATTTGTGTAGTATCAATTAGCACTAATACCTCTCTTCAGTGGGGACATGGCAGCACTGGTTAGATAACGTACATAGAGTTGCACATGATATATAAAATGAAAATGAGAGAAAGTTTCTAAGAACCCAAGGCTATTGCTTGATTGCTTGTTATTAGATCATACACACAACCTTTGTTCTACAGGTGCGTAGGACAAAAAGTCTAATCTGTTGGAAGTATGTGGAAATGACCCATCATATGTTAGTTGCTTAGTGCCATTCATTGTAGGGCATAGATATTGTTAATATCTACTTTGATGTAATATTTTGTACAAGTCTGCAAAGACTGAACTGGCTGTCCACATAGTGCCATTCAAAATTAAGAATGACTCTCTTAAAAAATGGTTGTGCATCTCTGATGGAAAAACATGCACTTTTTTAATATTCTGCAGGGATATATCTAGCACAGGATGATCTAGGCAGCTGCTTAGGGCCAGGTACAATCTGAGGGGGCCTCATAAATATCAAAACAAAAATAAAAACAAACAGAAAAAGAAATTATCCCACCCACATTTGTCTTTCCCGTTTGCCTGGGTTCAGTCGGCCTCTCCATTTTGGTCAATTTCTTCTTTTTCACTGGCTCAGATGTAGACCCAACAAAGACATATTTTATGGTGCTTGGCACTGTCAAAACAGACCAGTAGAGACAGGCCTGCACTAGCACAGTCTTTTTGGAAATGCCAGTACTTCACTGAATACAATGTTGTGTTTAGTTGGAGCTGGTAAGTAATAAAGTAGTGCACTCCTTGTGTGTTTGTGTGTGCACATAGGTATGAAGATCATTCCTGATTATGGATTGGATTTCAGCCTTTATCCACTAAAATCATTAATTTTCCTGTATATCACTGAGGATTACTGTCAATAATGCTAGTCAACAGAGTTTAATAGTTCTTATTGTTCAGAAAATGCATGTCCGTGCAAAACCTGTTGTACTTTTAACATTTTAATTGAATTAGAGTCATCTGCCTCGTTTCTGTCCTCAGTTTTGCAGAATGTCAGCCATTTTGCTGTATATTTATGTTTTCTCCTGTATTAAATTCTTAATATTCTTGTAAATCACTGAGGATTACAGTCTGCTACTACTTCCAGTCATTAGAGTTTCATAGTTCATATTGTTCAGAAAATGCATGCTCACCTAGCAACTGTTGTTCTATTAACTTTTCAAGCAGATTAGAGTTTTCTGGAACTTAAGGCTCTGAGCTATTAGCAAAGTGCTTCTTGTAATTAAAATACAGGGTTTGTTTTCATCTACCTCAAATGTCTATTGTGCGACTTTTAGCAAGTCACTTAACAGACAGTGCTTCGAGGTTGCTCCGAACAAGTGACACTTTGTCCAGTGGGTTTATTTGGTTAACAAATAGGTAAAATAAAATTCAAAACTGTAATATTTAAATTTTTATCTTTTGGGAGCTTTTTTCCCCATGCCACACTATTTTTGGTTTGTCTACAATTCTCTGGCTTTCAGGCAAATTATTATGGATTTCTGTCACTAAATAATAACAGCTACATTATTTTCAGACTTCATATCATTTAGAAAATGCTTGATAATGAAACATCTGTTGTACTAAACCAAACAGTACTTCCAGGTCATTCCTGAAAATAATACTTTTGTCCAGGGGCTTACTCAGTTAACAGATAAATATTATTTTTTAAATATAATTTTCTCTATTTATCTTTTGAGGCTTTTCCCTTACAACACTTTATTTTTGGCTTTGTCCAGAATTCCTGGGCAAATACATCGTGAAGTATGTTGATCTGTTTGTTTCTGGCTTTCATGTAAATTATTCTGGATTGCAGTTAATAAATAATGACAGGCATGTAAGTTTCAGACTACATCTCCCTTAGAAAACTGTTTGCTAATGCAAAACTTGTGCTAGCACGTAAGGACAATATCTAAAATGGGTTTCAGATTTTGGCTAATTGTCCCTGATTCTTGAACTATGAAGTTAATAAACAGGGTGGAGATGAAATTGGCTCCACCGTATATTTCTGACTGAGTGAACTGAGAAGCATTTCTGGGCCATTATTTTTATATTTATTCATTCACTTAATTTTAACCAGATATCTTAGGTGCACAGTCACACAATTACTGCAACTCTGTTCACATCTCTCTAGATGCATGTGAATGAACAGGACATAGTTCTCATCTGTCCCTGATTTTTCTTCTCATATTTCTCGTCTGTTCATGTACATGTTGTGGCTTTTTGGTAAAGTGTTGTGGAATGCAGTCACTGAATAATGACAAACTAGAGCTTCAGACTTCACATCATTCAGAAAATGCAGAACATGATAACTTGCAACTTTCTAATATATAAGATCAACACAAAATCTGTTCATAATTTTAGATATTTGTCTGTAATTCATGAGCTAATGGGTTGGGAGGGCATCTGTGGATACAAGCTTCTCATATCACTGAACCAAAAAGTACTTCTAGGTCAATATTTGTGTATTTATTAATTCATTCATTTGCAAGTAAACATCTGAGATCTGGCCAGTCAAATTGGTGGTCACATCTGTGTCTATATGTCTGTGTGTGTGTGTGTGTGTGTGTGTGTGTGTGTGTGTGTGTGTGTGTGTGTGTGTGTGTGTGTGTGTGTGTGTGTGTGCATGTGAGTGTGCATGTGTGTGTGCATGTGTGAGTTTATGAATACAAATAGTTGAGTACAGCCTCCAACAGTAGTTATGATGTAAAGGAAGGAGTCAATTGTAAAAAACAGGAGCATCATCAAATGAGACACATCCTTTGCTTACAATCCTTGATTTTCCTTTTTGGTTGACCATTGACAATGTGTGTATTATTTGTTTGACAGTAAAGTGGACAATATGAAAGTAAAGAGCATAATATTAATATTTTTACTATGAAAGCATTTTTATCATAGTTTGTTTTTTGCAGGCACACAGGTGTGAAATTCATTGACTTGGAGTACAACACTTTGACAGGTACTTAGTGTAGATGATTAAGGCTGTGAGGTGTTAATGAGCTGCTTCCTGAAATTCAGGATCTGACTCTATTATCCTTTGTCTGTCTAATGTATGACTCTGATCAAGTCATATCAGCAGACTGTGCATCTAGGCTGTTCCTGAAAATGGACATTTGCTTCCAGTGGGCTGTCCCAAGCTGTAAGTAAATACAGTACACATTGCCTATTGCTTTTCTGGACTCTTTTTACACAGCTGCCAGTTAGTTCATCACTATATGCTGTTTGACTATGAATTCTAGCATGTCTCTTGTAGTTTAATGGCTTGCCAGATGAGCTTTCAATAAATGTGATATTCAAGGGAAGGAAAGTTTACATTTGCTCATGCTTTCTATTTTCAATATGAGAATTTTTTGTTTTGTTTAGCAAATGCCTGTCAGTGTTTTTGATGTAAGATTTGAAATAAAAGTTTTAAATTAAATCCAAATTTCTGTGATCAATGTAAAAGTAAAGAAGAAAATGCTATGTACAGTGACTGGTTTGAACAGTGTTTTATGGCAATTAGGGAAAGACAGTCAAGTAATGATACATTGGTATATCTATCCAGTCTATAGCTGTCCAGTCTATTACCCTGCCTATGGCATCCATATTTGACCATGATCTTGCTCATATAGTGTGCATCTGGAAGGACTGGTTATTCAGTAAGTGCTGTTGAACAGCCTGAAAATCTGATATTATGTGGTCTAAGTCTGGCAGTTTATAACAAAACATAGTTAGTGTATGGATGTGCAGAAATTATCTGTAAAAATAGATTTTATCAGCCACAAATTATATCCTTTAATTTTTTTCCTTTGTCATTTGGAAAAATGAACACTGAATGTTTTGAAACATCATTAATAAAAGTTAAATTAACTGTTTATTGAAAATAGTGAAAACTAAAATTTGACTAAAAGGAGTTCTTGGTGATCCATACATTAAATTCTTATTAGTGCCATTTTCCCAGAAACTGTTTGCATAGTTCATTTAAAAATGTAATTAACAAACTTAAATTTTCTATACAAATTCACCCACTATAAAGTTAAATTAGCTAGAATCAGACTCTGCATTCTACATCTGGAATTATAGTTCCATACTAAAAAAAAGTGTCTGCAGAATTATTTCATCTGTTATATTTTTCTGAAAAGTATTTTGTTGATGCAACAGAATGTGAAATTTTGCACCTGTGGAGCAAAATACTGTTACCTGGAGATATGGCAGTTTGCCCTCCTTTCTTTTTGTTTGTCTTACTGCCTCACCGATGACTGACTACCCCCCCCCCCAACTCCAGAAAGCATGTAAAATCACAGCAGGGTCAATATTAGCAGCTTGCAACTTCAACATCTCCAAGGACAGCTTTGTCAAGGGTGAGCAAGTCTGTTGTGATTTTACTTCCAACATCATAGTGGAGCGGAGGAAAACTAGAGCATCTCAGTATCCTCAGAGGACTAATTGTCTTTTAATGGATATCAGAGCACCTGACATATTCTGGTTTATATTAGTTGCTGTGCAGTAATACCACCAGGATTGTTTTCTTCTGTTAAAATCATAAAAGAAATGCATCATCCCTAGAACTATGGAAGCTGAGACTATTTAAGTGCACAACACAGAAAGAGAGAGAAAGAAGACCAACATTCTATTTCAGAAGGAATTCTTAGTTTATTAGTCAGCCCTTTGAATCTTTATGCTGTGGTAATTTCCATTAGTGTTTCTCTCATCTTCTAAGCTTCAGTTTACCTGCTTATTATATGTGAGCTTTAAGTTTCAGATGGGGCCTGCCTACTTTCTTCGGGAAGCTTACTGCAGTGATTGATTGTTGTTGCTGTGCATAAATATTTCTGTGCAGCACTCTTCAAGTTACTGTGTGTGAAACTCATTTTACATTCTGTTGTTTTCCTGGCTCTTGCTGTCAGCACACATTGTTTAGATTTTTGAAACTGTTAATGTACTTTCTCTTGCTCCTGTCATTTTCTGAATCCTTTCTTCTAGTAGCATCCATTACGGTTGAATTCCACTCCATTTTGTCATCCATGCATTATGCCCTCTCTGGGCAGTTAGAGAGCGTGTGGAGTGCAGTTGCTGTAACTGGGTTCAATAACCATCTTAGGACTAAGCTGTGAGCCGTATAATCAAACTTTCTTGCCACATCCTTCCTTTGACATTGAACTCTGTGTTCAGCCGTACTCTTTTAGTCTGTCAAGTACAAAATGTAAAACAACTCGCATTACCTGACACTGGTGTTTTCCCTGCCCTCAGTTTTACTAACAATGTACAAGACTGTATCAAATGAAACATAAATTTATATAAATACGTGTGTGCGTTCATGTGTGTGTGTGTGTGTGTCTGTGTGTGTGTGTGTGTGTGTGTGTGTGTGTGTGTGTGTGTGTGTGTGTGTGTGTGTGTGTGTGTGTGTGTGTGTGTGTGCGTGTGTGTGTGTGTGTGTCTGTGTGTGTGTGTGTGTGTGTGTGTGTGTGTGTGTGTGTGTGTGTGTGTGTGTACAAAATCATGACATCTATGGCACAGTCTTAGCACTGCTCTTTCATATGTATACATATATATGTATGTATGTTTGTTCACATTCATCTCTGTTGCTCTCATTACAGTCATCACAGGCCATGTCTCAGATAATCATTGTGAAGGGTTTCAGTTATATGCTGGGGAAAGAATTATTGTTTTCTTGCTTGTCAAACACATATGAAGTACAGGAAACACTTTTCCATAATTGCAATATCTGTGATGGATAACAAGGTCTGTCCTACTCTCTCATTGTCATACTTGGCAAGATGTCAATAATTTCAGCTAAATGAAAACAATAAAGTATTTCATGTCTTTCTGGACATCCACTTAACATTCCTGCCAATATAGTTCATAACAACCAACCTTGTTACAAGTATCAGATGCATTATAGAAGATGAGTATGTCCAAGACATTTCTTGATCATTAATTGTAGGTTGACTTTTGATTTTTAATACTTTAGGTAGGAGGGAGTCTTTCAGTTTAGAATGTAGCTGATGGATTCATTCTTTATTACCAAGATTTTAAGGACTGCAATGATGAATAGTAAGTTTAATTCATAAAATCAGAAGCCTGTCACTCTGTTGTAGAGTAACTGTTAAATATACATTGCTGTTCTCTCTCTCTCTCTCTCTCTCTCTCTCTCTCTCTTTCTCAGCCCCTCTTGCTATCTTTCCTCTCTCTCGACAGCTTTGCCATACATGTATATGAGTGGCATTCTGCAGTTTTCCAGGTAAACAGAAGTAATAAAATGCACAGTAATATATATTAATTAAAAGTAACATATATTTTAACCGTATGTAAGAAGAAACCGGTTAACAAACATGTATGCATGTGTTTTTTTCTTGGTATTGTGATGTCTTCAGAAAACATGCTTCCTGGTTAACTGCTCTAGACTGTCCATATATATATATATATATTGAATTTGTCCTTGACCTTGTGGCTCATGTCATCACTAAAAAGGGAAATGGAAGGTCAGTTCATTTAGTAAGTTGACACTGAATACATTAAATTAAATTATATCTGAATTGTGATAATTGTGATATCTCTTTTTCTTTCACATGTTCATATTTCTTCTTCAGATGTCTCCTGATCTTCCTGTTTCTCCATACTTTGGGCATTCATTCCATCAGCTGTCATATAACTAGTGCTAGACCTTCTACACCAAACCCTTCACTTCACAGGTACTTCATTTTCTGTTTTTTTTTTTAACTTCTTCTATCCATTTTTAATTTCTGCAAATCATTTGGGTTTCTAATACCATGACGGGAATGGACCCCATTCCTAAGTCAAAGTACGATTAAAGTTCATGAAATTAGTATTGTTTCACTCTTTGATATCAGCCAAAAGTGCTCTTTGCACCACCCGCAAATTGTACAGTAATGACTCCTGTAATTCGCATGGAGTTACATGTATTGATACCATAACTAAATATGATTGTAGACTCTTTTTTATAAGACCCATTGCTCCTACTACTATTAGAAATATTTAGGTATCTTTATTCCACATTGATCTCATTTCAGATTGCAAATCCTGATATTTTATGACTTTGTGTCTCTCTGGTGCAGGACACTGTAGTCACTGGGTGTGGCAAGTTCAATGATCAATTGTACTTTTGTCTTCTTTTCTTGGACCAGTACATTTGGTTTTCTAGCATCTATCTTTTGAACTTTTGGTAATGGATGCCCCAATGTGATGTAGACTGTATCATTTTATATGATGCTTTGTGGCTCATGTTTCCAGTGTTTTTCAGCCACTTTAATACCATAATGTTTGCACAATCCCCAGTACAACAGTCTCGCTACATTATTATGCCTTTCAGTATACAGTCCTTCTGCCATTAGTATGTCACAACCAGCAATGAGGTGTGCAACTGTTTCCAACTCTGTTTTGCAAAACATACATTTATCTGTTTCTCCCACATGTTCAATGGACTTTTTAAACAAATGTGTATGTAGCCCAGTATCTTGTGTCGCCAATATTAACCTTTCTTCTCTTGGTTTGAATTTGCCTCTCCTTAACCATTCCTGCATTCATTCCTGATCAACATGAGGTTCTTCCAGAAGTGTTCTATACTTGCAGCTATATGCATTTTCCACATTTCTTGCCTTCTCATCCGGTCCTTCAACTTATATTCTTTCTTTTATTTTTTGGCACATTCAGTTGCTGCCTGGTTTTTATCTACTTCTCATTTTATTTCCATTCCTGCTTGCTGCCGATATGCTTCTGCTCGATTAAGCAGAAAAGTCATCTTAAATTTATTCTTCTTATATTTCAAAATGTTCACTATGTTTGGATCTTGTGAGGTCAGCAGATATGTGTGGAGTCCCACAATTGCAGCTCTATACATGCAATCAGTTTCAAGGAGGCCCATCCCTCCTTCAAAATGGTTCTACTTCATGTTGTTGTAAGCTGACAATATCGAGTCTGATATTGTCGGCACGACAATATCGAAAGTGAAGAACATCGTGCAAGTAAATGGAAATCTCCGTAAGGGGAGATTTCCATTTACCTCAGTATAGTGCGGTCTCGGAGTTGGTATATTTAAGTAGGGAGTGTGGGGGGTGCAGTAGGGCTTGCCCCCTGCCTACGCCATTTAGGTTTTTTTTTCAATTTGGTTTTTTTTTTTACGTTATTGGATGTTTTACTTAATCGATCAATAAAGTTCGACCTTTATTGATTCGATTAAGTAAACTTTCGATAACGTGATATAGACGCTTCAAAATGGGGAATATAAAATCTTGGTATGCACTGATTTTTATAAATCATTTGATGAGCATGAAGCATCCTTCTTCTTTTCCTATCTAATCTATCCAACAGGTTTTGGGGCCAGTCAGTCACTCCAAAACTGTAAGTTAGGACAGGAAGAGCAAATTGGTTTATAGCTTGGATTTTGTTCCTGGATGTCGGTGCAGTTTTCAGGATTAATTTAAGTATTCTGAAATATTCCTTACTAAGTTTTATTTGCATTTGTTCATGTGTTATTGTTAATCCTTCATCAATTCCCAAATATTTATACATTCCCTCTTGCTCAAGTTCTTTTATATCACATTCTTGTCCCAAACTGATGTTTACTTGGTGCTGCAGTTTTCCTGCTTTAAAGGTTGGTCTTGCACATTTATCAGGACCAAATGATCTTCTTATATCATCTGAAAATGTTTTGACAACTTACAGTTGTGTTTTCAGTTCCTCATCTAATGAGCTATACAGTTTTAAATCATCAACAAAGAGATGAGAACTCTTTACACTTTGTTGTTTGCTAGGAGCCAAATTATAGCCATGGCCTAAGCTGTTAAGTAGACAGCTTAATGGGTTAAGGGCAAGGCAGAATAGCAGCTTTGACAAAGAGTCACCCTGGCATATCCTGCTTTGAATTTGTATCCCTAGGATAATTTTGTTTATTTATTTATTTTACATTTGTTGACCTGGATAGTCTGACTGGGTACATGTCCATTTTCAGCGGAGGCTCAGGGAGGAAAGCTCCAAACTTACAAACAGATAAAGACAGCAAGTTACAGTATATGCACAAACATGTTGTATTAACATACAAGTTACAGTCTCACATTTCAGCCCTATGAAGAATACAGTTTATATTCAGAAATATTTACAAATATGTTACAGTTTCTCTTATCAAACCTATAGATGCAGCTTATATACAGAGTATCAGCAAAGATGTTACAGTTTCTCTTTTCAAACCTTTTAGTGCAAGAGGTAAGATTCATAAATGCTTAAGAAGTCCTTCTTGTAGGCCAATCATTTCTGGTGTTGATTCTCACATAGAAAAAGTTAATATGTTTCTAGATTTTCATTTTAAAAAGTATCTAACTTTGGTTTCCCTCTCATGTTAAGAACAGCAAAGTTTGTAAGGAGTTACTTAATTTAGAATGGCAACAAAACTATTATTGAACTATTGTTGATGTGTTCAGCCTTATACACAAACATTGATAAAAGATGGGGTTTAGAAGCCATGGTTAAAATTATGGAGGAAGATCCCCGAACCTTTTGTTTGTTGTCTCTCCTTGGGTTTTGCTTACTACATAATTATTTCAAGTGGAAAAAAAGATTTTTACTTGCAGTTAAGAGGGACAGCTATGGGGGCATCCTTTGCCCCATCTTACGCTATTGTATATATGGGAGAATTTGAAAAGCAATTCATGTTTCTCAATTATTTTTTCATCAATAATGGTATCTATTACAAGAGATACATTGATGATCTCATTTTTGTGTGTAGAGGTAGTCAGCCATTGTTTGTAAAATTTAGTCAAGATTTAAATGAGACATGGTTTAAAATTTACTTGGAAATGTAAGGTCAGTAATACAGCATTTCTGGATGTAGAGTTCTATATAAATGATCAGGGTAAGGTGCAGCTTAAGCTTTGCAGAAAACCTACATCAGTCAATAATGTTTTGCATGCTGAAAGTATGCATCCCCCCACTTATTTTAATTGTTACCCTATGGGGAATTCAGAAGGATTTTTTTTAATACTTCTAAAAAGCAACTTTGAGAATGTTTTCTTACTGAAGTGCATGAAAGATTAAACTCAAGAGGTTATTCTGATTTAATTATTTCTAGAGCTCGATATAAGGTTTGTCACAGAAGAAGTAGGGGGTTTGCATACTTTTGTAGAGGGGGATCAGCCTGAGAATGTGGAAGAAAAATTATTCTTTGTGACCAGGTTTTCCAATTTTTCTTCTATTTTGGAAAATATCATCAAGCAGGTTTGGCATGTAGTTATAGAAGATGTTATTGTAAGATTACTATTTCCCAGACATATCACATTTTCATGGCAGGTATAACAATTTAAAGGAATTGCTTAATAAAGGGTTTTATAATATTACAGATGGGAGAAGGGTTGGCACACAAAAGTGTGCCAACTGCACAGTATGTAATAGAGTTAAAAACCTGCATGGTGTGAAAATCAATGGGAAATATTATTTTGCCAGAGAGACCTTTGACTGAAATTCATGTGGGATAATTTACATTATAGGATGTGACTGCACGAATACCTGTTGGTTTATAGGACAGATTACTAGAATAGAAAAGTTAAAGTTCATATCTTAGAACATCTTGGGGACATCAGAAGAAATAATTTAGTAAGTCCAGTAGCTACTCATTTTATATCTAAACATAATGGATCAGTGGGCAGTTATTTTTTAGTGTGCTGGCGCAACCTGATATTTCTATAGGAAATTTTAGAAGAGAACTAAATAAGGTAGAATATAGAATGATATTAAATTATCACACATTGTATCCTAGAGGTATCAATTTGGATAGCAATATGACTTTATAGGTTAAATCATTTTTATTAATGTTAATTTTTACACTATTAAAGTGATGTATGATATTTTTATCTTATTAGCTTTGTGTATATAAATGTTGATGGCAAACATCTTGTTTGTTGCATATTTACAGTATATGATGGGTAGCATTATTAATGTGGAAACGTATTTGTTTAAATAGTTATGACATTTAGTGTACTGTGGTTATTTAATTAATGTTATAAATGTCTAGTATAAAATGTTGTTTATGTATACATTTTTCCAGTTATATTGCAGCATTTCTAGCACATATTCAGTACCCTTTAAAGTCAGTTTTTCTTCAAAGTCAGCTAGATAATCTATAATGCACTTATATAATGCATGTATATGATGACATTTTAAATATATGACTTGTTTTTTATCACTTGGTTAATTGTTTTGAATTATGTAAATATGATTGAATAACTGTTCAGGAATCTGGTTTGTATAAAAGGAGATGGGTTTTGTATTTAAAGTATTCCTTGAAGGCAAAAGGCCAAGGTACCAGAATAAATGGTGAATTACATTTCCTGAAGTCAATGTGGTCTCTGTCTCATGGTGGTTTTCTGCTGTGTTTTTTTCAGAGGTATTACATAACCTCCATTTCTATTTCTTTAACTCCTCCTTTACTGATCTCCTTTTCTACTTTTCCTCTTTGTCTTCTTATTGTTTGTATTGCAGTTTTCCATATCTGGATTCCTTTGCCTGTATTTCTCTTCAAATATCTTTTGTGCTGTTACTGATTTTTTTGCTTTCTCCTTTGCATAGATATTACACTGTATTAATTCTCTTTTTCTTTCCCATGTCCATATTTCTTCTTCAGGCATCTCCTGATGTTCCTATTTCTCCTTGCTTTGGGGACTCATTCCATCATGCTGTGATGTAACCTGTCTTAGACCTTCTACATCAAATCCTTCACTTCGCAAGAACTCCATAACTTCAACTTCTATTTTTTAACTTCTACTTTACTAATCTTCATTTCTACATTCCCTCTTTGTGATATTATTGTTTTTATTGTGAAATTTTCCATGTCTGGATGCCTTTGCCTGTATTTCTCTTCAAATATCTTTGGAGCTACCTTCTTTATGTTGATTAATTTGGCTTTTGCCTTTTCATATATATTGCACAATATCAAATTTGCATAGATATTACACCATATCAAATTTCTCTTTCTTTCTGTGTCTTAAGTTGGTATAACTGGTTTTACATCCTGTGTGTTATCTGACTATCTCAAGGATTAATTGCATAAAATTGGACCCTGTTAGTAACAGCCTGCATATCATTGCTGGAGCTTTCCTGTGTCCTGACAGAGTGCTCTTCAAACTTTCTGGAGATATACAGAGCTAAGTATATTTTTATGGTACTTCAGAGTTGTGTACTGTTAATTGCTGCTTGACTAATTTTATATCATTGCTGGCTCACTTCAGAGTTGTGCACTGTTATTTTTGCTTTACTGTATAGTTTTTCAGATCTCTGCTGAAGGTGTTGGTTTTCCCCACCTCCCCCTATTTCTCTGTCTTAAGTTGGTATAACTGGTTTTACATCCTGTGTGTTATCTGACTAGCTCAAGGATTACTTGCATAAAATTAGACCCTCTTAGTGTCAGCCTGCATATCATCGCTGGAGCCTTCCTGTGTCCTGACAGAGTGCTCTTCAAACTATCTTGAGATATACAGAGATAAGTATATTTTTATGGCACTTCAGAGTTGTGTACTGTTAATTGCTGCTTGACTAATTTTATATCATTGCTGGCTGACTTCAGAGTTGTGCACTGTTATTTTTGCTTCACTGTATAGTTTTTCAACTCTCTGCTGAAGGTGTTGGTTTTATTGGCACCCTCTCTATTCCTGTATTGTTGTTTAAATTTGGAGGCTTTTGCAGTTGCCCACCCCCTCTGTACATTTGATCTGGGACACTTCCCCCCAGTCCCATCTCTTTACCTCATTCTACCTAATAGACTCCTTCTGCACTTGTTTTTGGTCATTTTTAATTTAATTGCATTTTTTAAACTGTTTGGTCTATCATTGCTACATACTCAAATGTGTTAGCTTGCACTACATTTGAATTGTTTTTACTGCTGTTTTAGCTACTTTTCCTGTATTAAAAAAACTAAGCATGTTTCCTACTTTTCCTGTAACTAGTGTAGTCCAGATTCAGATTTTCTGTATCCAGGACTGTATGTAAGCTTCTGAGCTCCCCAAGCTTTCTGTGTTGGAGTGAAGCCTTCTAGCTTATCAGTGGGAGTGGTAGGCACTAGGAAACCTATCTACCACATAATGAGTGGTTCTGGCCCAGAAATTGTAGTTATTGGCCGTTTGGGCAGTTTTTCCATCTCTCTCAACTTTCTGATTTAAAAGTCCGCATTTGCACTTGTTTCCCCCCTTTCCTGTAACTAGTTTAGTCCAGATACAGATTCTTAGTTTTAGCACTTGAATTTGCTTATTCGTTATCTGAACTTGTTCAGAACTTGTTGTAAGCACTAAATAAGCTACTAATTACTGCAGCACTCAGCCTTCCTCATTACCTAGAGGAAAACAGTTTTGGTACTTACTTTCCTCACTTGCTTAGAGAAAAACAACCCTTGTACTCACTTTCTTCACTTATCTAGAGGAAATTTGTTTTTTATTTAGGCATGTCCAAGGGTCAGCTCCCAGTGTTCTCTCCTGTCCAGCTGATGAATCTGGGCATCTTGGGGGAATGTAGAAATTGCCTCATGTACACTGACAACCCTCTCCTCCTACCACCCAACACTACAATCTGTGAGAGATGCACTTATCTAGCCAAACTGGAGGTAAATCTCTCTACAACCAAGACTGAACTTGACAGTCAAGAGGAGAAGGTAAACACTTGCACCACACCACACTCATCACATAGTCTCACTAAATCTACAGCACCAAAATCCACACATAGAAGCACAAAAACATTCACCGAGGCTCTCAATAATAATCTGCTCAAGCAACAGAGACCTCCAAATCAGAAATGCAAGCAACCTCCACCCCCCTAACACAACCCAAATGACACATAGCCTGCAGACTCAGTGTGCCACTCAACCACAGCCAATAAGGCTAAACAATGTACCCAACATACTAGTCATAGGTGGCTCTATAGTCAGGCATACTGATGTCCCACTCACCAGGCTAAACAAGGAGAAGGTTACTGTCAGCTGCCTGTCGGGTGCCAGGGTCCACCACATAACCCACGCACTCAGGTTACTCCACAACAAGTACAAATATGACTCTGTCATTGTCCATGTTGGTGTGAATGACCTGAGACGTACCTCCTTAGACTACATGAAAGGAGACATGAAAGAGCTCTCTGATCTTGTAGCCCAGGTAGGTATGATCCTAGCCCTGAGTAGCATTCTGCCATTACCCAGAATGATACTGCAGTACAAGGACAAAATGATTGACTTCAACAATTGGCTAAGCTTCTGGTGTCATTCTAAAGGGATCCAGTATCTGTCTGCCTGGGATGACACGGTTGACAGACCACGATGCATTGCCAGAGATGGCCTGCACCTGTCACCTCTGGGATTCCGGATTCTGGCTAAGGTTCTTGCCACCCCTATAGTGCCTTTTTTAGGCAAGCTTCAAATGACAAATTCACCACTGTAACAGGAACAGGCAAGCAAAAACTGAGGGTGATGCTACTCAATGCTAGAAGTCTAAATCTCAAAATGCACTCACTCAAGGCACTCCTTAAAATGGAGAACATTGATATCTGTGCAGTGACTGAGACCTGGTTAAAGGCTCCAGAGAGCACACTTGCACTACCAGGCTATAACTCATACCACACTTTTTGGCTATGTGGCCTGGACCGGAATGCCAAAAGTGGAGGTGTGTCCATATTCATTAAGGATATCCACACCTCCAGGCTAGTTGCTTAGCATAATGCATCCAAAGTTATCCAAGTGCACCTAACTCTGGGCAAAACTGAAATCCAAATTGTAGCTTGCTACAGATCCCCCACCATGCCCCAGGATTCCCACTCCTCTTTTCTTGATGTACTGGAAAATATTCGGGTTCAACCAAACACCCTAATAATGGGCAATTTCAACTACCCCACCATTAACTGGGAAAAATACTCATGTACCAACTCCTTCGCTCAATGCTTTCTGGAATTCATAAATTCCAATGTCCTGGATCAACTTATCCACACCCCCACCAGGGGCAACAATATCCTAGATCTAGTCATTACCAACATGAGTGACCGGTGTTCCACACCTGAAGTCAATGCCTCATTGGTCTGATCTGACCATAAGCTAATCACCCTAGATTTCCACATCCTGCCCCCACCCTCCATTATGGAAACCACAGTAAAAAAGTTCACCAAAGCCAACTTCATGCTTCTTAAGACAGAAGTGGTGAACTTCAAGACACCCATGCAGATGGACAATACAGTTACGACTACTGAATCCTACACAATTGCACTTTATAAGCACTTACATGAGTGCATGGCTCGTGCTATCCCAAACAGAACCAAGACGCTATCCTCCAAAAAAAAGGAAGCCAATCTGGTGGTCCCCTGCCATAAACAAACAGTGCAACAGAAGGAAGAAACTGTTGCAAAAGAGAGTAAAATCTCATGAGTGGAGGAGCTCCCTGGTCAGGCACAGTAAGAAGCTGCGATCCCTGATAAAATCCTCCAAAGCTAGTTACGAAAATAAAATTGTCACTGATTCTAAAGACAACCACAAAGCATTCTATAGCTATGTCAAGAATCTCAACAGCAACACTCAAATCTGCTCTGAGTTACAACACAATGGCACTAAATATACAGACCCAACTGATATTGCCAACATCCTGACAGATTGGTTCAGTGCTAACTTTACCCCCCTCTCACCCCCTAAAGGGCCCATCTCTATACTGGAAGAATGCAAATTTTCTGTAATTATGGCTACACAGGTAAAAAACACACTCTCCAAAGCCAAGAACACAGCATCCATGGGACCAGACAACATCCCAGGCAGTGTTCTACACAAACTACAGAATGAATTGGCATCCCACCTAAGTAACATGTTCAGTCATAGCCTCACATCAGGCTTTGTGCCTCTTGAATGGTGCACAGCGATGGTTATCCCACTCCACAAGGGGGAGCCACCACAGACCCCAGGAACTACCACCCCATTAGCCTGACGAGCCTGGTCTGCAAGGCCATGGAATTTATCATCAAGGACCTTATAAAAAAAGAACCCACCCAGTTAGGGTTTGTAAAAGGCAGATCATGTCTCCTAAACCTGATAGACTTCTTTGAAGCAGTCACCAAAGACGTAGACGAGGGTAAGGTGGTTCGCACAGCCTATCAAGATCTTGCCAAAGCTTTTGACACCATCCCCCACTTTGGAATTATAGATAAACTCACTAAACTAGGTATAAATCCCTATGTCACAAGATGGGTTGCCAACTGGTTCACTGACAGAACCCACACTGTGAAAGTAGCAGACTCCAAATCTGACTTCAGACCAGTGACAAGTGGAGTATTACAGGGTTCAGTCATGGGTCCTCTCCTCTTTGCTATCTACTTCTCTGAAGTACAGGCTAACACAGAAGGTCTTTGGCTAACAAAGTTTGCAGATGACTGCAAACTAGAAGCTGTAATCGAAACTTCTAATGATGTGGACATCCTACAAAAGAGCCTCACTGAGACAGATGCCTGGTGTCAAAGACATGACCTCAAGCTCGATGCCAAAAAGTGCATTGTCATCCCCTTTGGTAAAAACTCTGCACCCATGAACTACAACATAGGCGGTAGTATACTTAACACCGAAAGTGTGATAAGAGACCTTGGGACACAGGTGGACAGTAGTCTCTCCTTTGATAATCGCATTGCCACAGTAGTCAGGAAATCCTTCTACATGGCACACCTCATCACAAAAGGTTTCTCATCCAGAAAAAAAAGAGGTAATTGTTCCCCTCTACTCATCACTCATTAGACCCATTATAGAGTACAATGCCCCTTTTGGTATATACCTCACAAGACATCTACAACAACTGGAAAGGCCACAGAAATACCTCACAAAGAGGATTACTGGCCTCAAACAGATGCCCTCGCAGACCGTCTCAAAAAACTCTAGCTTTACTCCATCGCATATCGCCTACTCAGCAGTGATCTCTGCCTAACATACAAAGCTATGTCAACCAAGAGCTGTTGAACATGCTACACTTAAAGAAATCCCAATCCCTCCAAGCTACATGCTCTAGGGACCTAAACCTTGTCACCACAATAAATAGAACATTCCAGAGGGATAGATTCCCGTCCCAGAGACTTCCCATGCTTTGGAACAAACTACCTATCTATATCAAACAAAGCTCCTCATTAGCACTCTTCAAGAAAAATCTTGATGATTGGATGGGAAATAGGAAATTCACCCCAGGGATCACTTCTGTGGCTCTGCTCGACAGTGGCACAGGAAAATAATTTTCTTGGGTGGCAAAAGCCAGGGTACTTTTTTGGCTGGGCTTGTATAGGCCCTAGGGTCCATAGCCTAGTACCTACCTATGATCCCATGTCCATATTTCTTTTTTATTGTTTTCAAAAATTTCTAAGTTTCCTTGTTTTTATTTTTGCCCTTCCTCAGATGCTTCTTTTTCCAAACAGATCAAAGTTTTATGGTTTATATACTGTCTTTCTAAAATCTGTTGTATTAATTACCACAAATTTTTATTTGAAACTTCTGACAGTTTTTCTTGAGGAAGTATTTTTCTTTCCTCTAATTTCTCTCTTAATCTTTTTGTATATCTTGTGTCTGGAAATTCTGGGCTTTTTGCATAATAGTAACAATGCATAATTTCTTTCTTTCTTATCCTCAATATTCCACTCTATCATCATTATGGCTCTACTTCGACCTATCAATTTTTGTGATTTTTGTGGAATGATACTTCCTTCTACAACAGTTAGGCCATCCTCCCCCTGAGCCTGGCCCCATTGTAGGGATGTTTCTGTATTTTGAAGATTCTACACTATCATTTTTTCCAGTCATGGCACAAGTGAGCCTACCAGGTTTGTACACTTTTTTATCCTGGGTCTTGCTCACCCAGCTGTCTTTTTTTATTTTTTTACCTACTTCTGTCTATGATATATGCTATATAAATACAGTCTATATATCAGGATTGCCTTGGGGAGATTTTGTAGAAAACAGGGTCCACCTCATGAAGATACTCACCAATCCTTGAGGATGAATTCAATTTCAGGACTACTACTCTCTTTTGCTTGCTGACTTTTCATCTTTCCATTCGGACCCCTATGGTCCATAACTCCATAACTTCATTTTCTATTTTTTTAACTCTTCTGTCCATCTGTGAAGGGTTATGCATGAACATTAAGGAGTTCCTTACCTTTGGTATATAATTTGAATGGTTATGTGTGCATACAAGGGCATGTCATTATGCATATTAAACTCTCATTAACAGAAAGACCTGGTGCTCCTTCTGGCATCCCAGCACATCTAGTAAAATGGTTCTTCTGCTTTTTAAACATGTGTGTTTGCATGACATGTGTCGTAATATTTTTTAACAATTTATAGCCTGGTTTGACAGTGTCCTAGCCCTTCTTATTCTAAAGATATGTCTGCATCTAGCCTCAGAACCTTAAGGAACACACTTATTTCTAAAAGGTCCCAAATGTTGCAATTCTACATTCTCATGTGGTATAACTTGTGCTAGAGACCCCAAATTGTAAGTCAACAGTATGACAGCTACTTTAGAATACCTGGGGGGTGTTTAACCAGACAATGAAAAGTGCACTCTCGTTTTGGTCCTGCTAGTATATACTACCAGTGCAACTCCACATACCCTGCTGACATATTGTGTAGGCACATGGTAGGGCACTCCACACTGATGTACATAATGCCAGAAGTCTGGCTTGAGGGATTGTTGTGTTATTGGCACATTTGATGGCAACATGGAATAAACCAAGGCAAGGTCTATGGAGAACAATCCAAATGGGTTCCATAGGACTTGCTGTTTAACTGCATCACTTGCACACATGTAGGTCTCGGTCAGAGCAAATGACCAGAACTGGGTCTGCTGCACAGTAATGTTTCTATGTTTGATGATGATGTCATTCAGAAGACAGATATTCTAGCACCTCAGTGCACAACAGACAGACTTCTGTGGGTGAGTGGCAGGGTCACAGCAGCAACAGTCATGCCTAATGAAATTAGCTAGGTCCTGCACTGGTAGTTGCCATTGAATTGTTAAAACATCATGACAAATTGAGGTGGTGCAGGCTTTAGACAAATTCTCATTCTGTAAGAAATCTGCACAATAATGCTGGATATAATGATGACTTTTTTTCCCTAGCACTTCAGCTTTTGATTTCACAGGGAGACAGATATATCTGAAGTTACAGCACCATGACATATAAAGTTTTTCACTAATGAAACAGTCAGTTAATTAATAAATTAAAAATCCACAAAATAGGTTGCATTAAAAAACATATTAAAAAAGATCTATTACTGTATAATATATTACACACTATTAAACATCAAATCTGTAACAATAAACTCAACCAATTTATATAATTATTTAGACTTTCAAGAATAAGTATATTAAACTTGACAATAAATTTAGTTGTAACTCATTAAGTAAAGCACACATACCCCCCTTTTTTGTCGTATGCATTATTGTATTCACAGTTTGCAGCCATACTGTATGCTATGGGATGCACCACATTTTTTTAATCAAGAAGCATCTTTATTGAATTAGCACTTATGACCTAGGCAATTATACATTTATATAAATGAAAACAAACTATATTGACATATTTTCAGTTGCAAATATTATCAGGTTCAAAATAATATCATCTGCTAATAAAGCCAACTTTTCTTGATTACCATACCAATTTTATCCTTGAATTTCTGTGTTCCTTATTTTATTTGCCAGTAATTCTAAATATAACACAAATAACTAAAGGGAAACAAGGACACCCCACTGGAAAGGATTTTTCACTTGGAATACAAATGGCTACACTCAGTATTTCCAGATGCAGACTTCTATGCATGAATCACTTTTTCCCTTAAGAGGACACAGGACACACAGTCAGCTCAGGGTCTTGATTTCTCTATCAGTCTCCCTCCAGGTACAGAATAAGACTCCCACTGGCATAGCTTCAGAGTAAAGTCCTCTGCCGATTGCCCAAGCCAAGTCCTTCACCACTCTGTGAAACCAATGTTTTGTGTCCCTGCTCCAAGTAGCTGACACACAATCACTTTGAGATTTGACGTGCAAACACACACACACACACACACACACACACACACACACACACACACACACACACACACACACACACACACACACACACACACACACACACACACACACACACACACACACACACACACACACACACACCTGTGAAAGGCTGGCAAGGATTTACTAGCTATACCCCCTTCTGCTCAGACTATAAGGTAGTTATATCTGCCACCAATATGTGACATACCCACTATGGGCCAGTAATCAAGGAGCCTGAATCCTCACCATTTACACTGGAGAGGGACGTTCACTTGTTACACAAATGGATACATTCAGTATTTCCAGATGCAGACCTCTCTGCATCAAGCACAATTTCCCTTAAAAGCACACAGGGAATACAGTCAGACCAGGGTCTGAATTTCTCTGTCTCCCTCTAGATCCCCAGTATGACTCCCCACTGGCACAGCTTCAGAGTTAAGTCCTTAGCCAAGTGGCCAAACCTAGTCCTCCACCACTCCATCTTTCAAAACCAGTGCTTCATGACCCTGCTCCACACACACATGCACACGCACACACACACACACACACACACACACATATATATATATATATATATATATATATATATATATATATATATATATATATATATATAAGGTAGTTATCACTGTCACCAGGCTCTAGAAAGCCAGCTACCTAAGGCTCTTACAAGAGTACCCAATTATACTGAGTAAAATTAGTATTAATACACATGGTAATTTGACCACCAGCAAGGCTTTCAGGAGTGGCCAGAGTTATCTCCAAATAAATATATGCAAATACTCTCAAAACTTAAATATTTTTCTAAAAGGACCAGCCACAATGAAATGCTTAAATATATTTAATAATAATAAATAATAAAAGAACATGAAAATACTAAATATCTATTTACAGTAAACAACAGAGTTTCAGTAACAGGAAATAATAAAATAACACAGATGAACAGTTTCACACAATTACAGAAAAACAGTACTTCTAATCTCACTATATTTTTCAGCCTAATCTAAAGGGAATTACTTTTCCTATTTACTGGATAGAGCAAGGCAAGATGATATGGATGATTGGTCCTTGTTGTCTGAGAGCAATCTCCTACTAATATCTAAATATTATTTCTGGCTTACAGAATGATATCACACACTACTCAATAGTGTGTTTCCTGCACTATCCCTCATTACTAGAAACTGACAGGATTTTAGCACCTACGTGTTACCATACACACAGCTAGAGCTTTTCTCAGATTTCCTTGAAGTCATAAAACTGTAAAACAATTCCCTTCTTCATTCAGGAGCTAATAAACCATATTTCTTAGAGTCATTGTGTCTCTGGCTTCATTCAAAACTGTGATGTAACATTTTATGGCCTAGTCCCAGTAGTTTAATTTTCTTACTATTTTTGAAGTTTAAGATTAACCTCTTCCCTTCCAGTATCCTCTGACAAAACATATACATTTAATTCAGTTACAATAATATATGTGCATTTCTTTTTTTTTTCTGGCAGGGAACACTGTTGATGCATTTTAACACAAGCATGTTTACAAATACATTTTTAAATATAAGCATCTGTAAAAATCAGTTTGATATTCAAATAACATGTAATTCTTTACTAAATTCCAGCCAGCTGTTTTCGCATATGTTATACATCTACAGCCCCACTTCTCCTGGCATAGCTGGCAGTACCTCGTATCATCATAACCCTATTGATAAAATCCCAGCTTACTTTGTCAAATGGTTTCTCTACATCAAGACCCACCAATGACAGTGGTATTTTCTTAAATGTTGCTTTCCTCTGGATCATCATTGTTCTTTTCATGCTGTCAAATGCTTGTCTCCCTTCCACAAAACCATGTTGATGCAAATCTATCAATTTTGTCATCACCTTTGCCATTCTTTTAGCTTATAGACATAAACACTTAATAATCATGGTTTAAAATCAAATGGTCCTATATGAAGCTGGATCTGATGGGACTTTCCATCTTTAGGTATTACAGCCACCACAGCTTTCTTTCAAGGATGATGGTTCTTCTCTTCCTTTTAAAATAGTGTTAAACCTTCCAGATAATTACCACTTTCTTCCTTCTTAGCTTCCAAACATCCACAGGAATGCCACTTATTCCTGGAGACTTTCATGTAGATTGGTTATACACCTGCATTTTTATCTTATCTCCTCCTTTCATAACTGTTATTGATTGAGCCTTGTCTAGCATTAATCTTGGCATATTTAGGTCTTCCATAAAAATTTCCATTTGTGTTTTTCTTGATTTCCACATTTTTCTGCTTTATATAGATTTTCTAAATTTTTTGAAATATTTCTAATACCTCTGCAGGATCTCTGGTTATTGTCCTTGTTATAAGCTCCCTAAGATAGGCAACAACCTTTTATACTTGCTGTTGCCTGAGCCATTGTCCTAAAAGCTTTTGTGTTCTGGAATTATTATCAAAAAGCAGTTGCTTAACAGCAGTCTTTCTAAACTCATGCATATTATCCAGGAAGTCCCTTATTTTTTTCTGTAGCACTCTGCATTTACACCTCTTCTTGTTCTGTGAGATTCACCCTATTCTACAATACTTTAATCTTTGTCAGTCCCCTAAATGATTCTTGTTACTTCTTAAACATATCTCTTTTTCTTTTATTTCTTTCTTTTTTAAACTCCACTTTCATTTTCTCCTACTCCTTAGCTATATTTTCTGAAGAAATGTCAATCTTCCATAATAACTCCCAAGTAATTTTCACTACCCACTTCTTAAATTCTTCACTGCTTAACAGATGGGTGGGGAAATAACAGTGTCTCATTTTTATTTCATTACCCTGCATTATTATTTTTAGTTATTACTACAGCATGGTCTAAAATAGTTATTGGACATATATCTAAACTTTTAATTAAATACACATGTTCCTGTAAAATATAGTTTCTGTCCAGCCTAGTCCAGCGTCTGTACCTTGGGGAATAATATGTACATTCTCTCTGAACTCCTATTACTGAATCTGAATCTTCCATACCAAATATGTTAATACATTTCTTCTAAGATCTACCCTCTTTTGTTGCATTTTTCCTTCTAGGCTTCCCAGATACAGCCTCATGATGCACATCAAATTCCAGTCCCCACCAATAAATACAATTTCCTGCTGAAAGCTTATTGTTTCTCCCAGAATTTTCTTAAGGTCCATTGTAGCAATTTTAGGTGGACTATAACCATATGCCAGTATAATCCTCCTCCCTTCCCAGTAGCCCCTTACTGCTGCAAATCTACCATTATCATTTTCCCTCTTCTATCACTAATGGAGCCTTCTAATAATCAATGTAAGTTCTCCCCTATGTGTCTCTTGTAGCATAGTCATTTGCACTCTGCATTTCTTAATATAGTTCACTATTCTTTCTTTTTTGTATATACCTGTTAGACCACTCATGGTAAAAGATAATATGGAAAGTGTTGTCATTATGATAAGAGTTTATTATTCACATCTCTTATGTATAACAGCTTTTTTCTAATTCCTAGTTTCATAGTTTGTGTTGCATGCATACGGTAATGTTTGGTGGGTTGATCTTATAGACAATTGTTTCTTGTCATATCCATTTGAACCTATGTCATATCTTAAAACAAAAAAAACCCCACCCCCTTAGAACCTATTAATTTAATCCAAACATGCAAAACATCTTCAGATGGTGAAGTTGTACCCTCCTTATAGGAACAATTGTCCCAGATTGACACCTACACTCACAGTTTTTAATAGAGCTATAATTAAAGTTATCCATGCTAAGACTCATGGTACAGCCTGTGCTTCTACTTACACTAAGTCTTGTCTAATTTTATCTTATCTTTGTTCCTCTCCCAGATGTTGAAAACAAATTGAATGCTTTCAAAAAACATTATCTTTTAGCCATTGAAAGAAAAATGTATTCTGTTTTTATTGCTGTCTTATCAGCTTGTCACCATAGAAACATGAGAACAGGATACACAGTTGCCTTCAGCTACAAGCTTCTCATATTGCACTGTGAACATTTATTTGGTAAGGGAAAACTTTTTATTACATTCAATATTCTTTTATTTATTTACTTGCTTCCACTTAAAACGTTTTGTTAGATCAAGCCAAGGGTGGTAATCTAGGTATTCTGCTATGCAAAAGTTAGAAAAGGCATATCATTTTTACTTATATTATGCTCTGTATAGGTTTACAACCCAACTCTCACCTCAACAACCTAAGATTACAGCCTATTATCTTAAATATGCTTTTGTCCAAGTTTTCTTTTGTTATTAAAGTGCAATACCTACATTTCTTAAAACTAAATGAGAAGAAAAAAAGAAGGGCATCTTTTTAATTTAGTATCTTTACAACACACCAATATAACTGAAAATATTTTACTATATAACATGCTGTATATGTCATATTTTATAAAAATACTATTAAGCACAAAAATTATTTTACTTGCAGTGAACTCTTTCTTTCCTGGGCCACTCTCCATGAAGTTCTTCCAAAATTGATGGCATGAAGTAGGGCACATGCTTTGGAGTCTCCTACAAGTTTAACAGAGTAAAAAAATCCAATATTTGTAGATTTTCTTGTTCCACGAAATTTCATAAATGTGATTGATGCTTTTTAATTCCATATTTATTCATTAATTTCCCAAGTTGCTGGCTGTCTTCCTGTTAATCTCCATCTCCAAACTCCAGTCTCTTGTTAATTTCTAACATACTCCTGGTTGTTCTAGTCAAATCCTGTGCGTTTCTCTATCTCTCAAGCATTTTCTTTTCTAACACTGGAAATGGTTTAATTGACATAGTCTCTCTATGAGCTTTTTTATCAGAAGAATATGAAGCATCCCCTTCTGTTTGATAGCTCACCTTTTGGTGGACAAACATTTTCCTTAGCATGCTCTCCATCAAATATGACTTTGACCTTCCAGGAAAAAAATGTTCTGAAGACAGCTGGATACAGCAGCTTGAAGCTCACACCTGCCACTCAACATTCCCTAATTGCTGGAATAAATGTATCTTCTGCTTGGTGTATAGTGAGTAATCATTTTCTACAAATACTGTACTGTCTCCATCTTTTAGTACTTTGTCCTTCTACCACAGTTTTGTCAGAATCAACTCTTACTGATGGTAGGATTGCATCTTTACTGTTAGAGGTCTTGGCTGTTTTCTCATGGCCAGGTTTGGGGCATACACACAATGTGACCTTTCCATTATGTACTCCTGCTGTGGGATACCACCCAGTTGCTTATTTGAGCTTTCATAAGGTTAATACAGTCTGTTCCCTCCAGTTTCTCTTGTACAGCAGAAAATCTCAGGTTTTCCCTAAGTGCCCTGTCCTCTAATTATAACATTTCTTGAAGCATCTCTTCTTGAACTGTCAGCTTTTTCTTCATTTCAACCTCTGATATTTGCTGTTTTATCAGCTCATCTGAATATCTCTTTAGTGCATCTTTTATCCAGCCTTTTATTATTTGTGTTGATATACCTCTCAGTGCTTCATTTATTTTAATCACATCTGAGGATATTTGACTCAGTTTTTTCCCTCTAGATTACTGGAAGTCATGTCTTGCAACAAAGCTAGAGCTTGAACTGCTTTTTGCTAAACAGCTGCAGGATTTTACCAGCCAATGTTTTCTCCTCACCTTTTGTGATTTATTTTCTTTGAGGTTCTTTAAGTTTTCTCTTTGCTTGCATCCATAAAGTGCACTTATTAGCCATTAACCGAAATTTACCCGAAAGCACTAAATTCACTGACTCTCTTTTCTGAGTTTCTGTTTTTACCCTACTAAAACTGAAATTAACCTATTACTCAGTGTGCAGCCATCATGGAAGTCAGGATACACCACATATTGTGTGATTTCCTAGACAGGCACACTAAAGTAATTGAGTTGTTCTGCCAACATCATAGACAGGCTGTGTCATGAGATAAACAAGTCCAACCAGTCACTGCATACTGTGCGGTGGATGCTGTCCACTGTTCTGCAGGAACATTAATCACAAATAAGCACCCTCAGAAATGAAATGCTACATCATCACCTGAGGTTTGTGATGAGTCTGTGGTGATCCAGTCACACACAGCAATGCTTTTACCTTGATCATGGGTGGTCAAAGCTGCCTGGACTGTGCCTTATCTACAGCTGGATAGCTGTATTGCTGTGGAAACATCTCAGTCTATTCAAATTGGAAAGGCAGATGTAGATGTTTCATTACTACAGAAGGCTACCGCAAATGCATTTGTATGAAACAGTGGACAGGTAACACATGCTTGGCCATGTTTCTCTGAGGAAGGCTGAGGTAATGGGCCCATGTGTTACTGTATCACATGGTAGACATTCATGTCCATGCCATTGTTTGCCTATATGTCTTGCTGCATCCTACTCCATGTATGAAAAGTTTGGATAATGATTTCACCTTAGTCTGAATATTTGTTAATAATACCAGTGTTGTTCAAGTATTATATACTTTATCGAAATATCATTTAGACCATAACTACTTCTGTACTGTAGCTAATAATACATATACCTTTTCTTACAGGTTTCACAACCTACCTTCAGCCAAGACCTGTGCAAAAATGGCATATTTCATCTGCTAGGGTCATTGTTGTCATGTCACAAAATGCACCTTTGGATAAAAAAGGCACTAGTGGTAGATTGTCTACCCCATGCCCGTCTTCACTATCATATTCTGACTGTCTCTTCAGGTTGTACAGCATCATGTTGTGTGGCATGCAGCAGAATACAAACATAGGGCAATCCTGTACAGATTTGTATTGGAATATGCCACTAAAAGTGTCTGGACAGTGGAAATGTATCTTCTGCTACACATACATCTGATTTGTGATGTTCATTCCACAGTGATGGTTTTGATTGTAGACATCTTGTGCAAGTATCCATAGGGAGCATATACATGTCACCAGTCATGGCTCAAACATATGTCTTGCATCTCCTAGTAATCTTTCATGAAATATTACTCCTCATGTCAGCACATGCATTATTTATAGCTGTTTTTCTTTTGAATGGCTACATGTGATTTGGGCTGTCAGTACTGACATCAATGGTTTCAAGAAAGTAAAGAGTCAAATCATACAGGGGAACTGCTCTGAAACTGTACTTATGTAATTACTGCTATAAATCTGAATTTGTGGCACTCACAGCAGGTTGGAATGAAGATTTTCACTCCTGAACAGGACTGCTGAACCCTTATGTGGATGAGTTGTCAGAAGATGGTTGAGAACTGTCCCAACCTGTCACTTCTATAGATTTGGGAGAATTGATTGAATGCAGTTGTGGAAACAGATTTTTTAACTATATTGTTCCTCCTCAGTATAAATCTGTCTCTCAAGACAGCAGCTTAAGAGGATATTATTAAGCAGTAATGGACAAAGTCCATATTCCCACATTGTCTCATCTCCATTCATACTATACCTGTGGATTTGGCCACAACTGTCCAAGTGGCCTACTAGTGTGGTTTTACCATCACTAGAGTGAGGCTAGTCCCTACTAGTGTGGCTTTACCATCACCAGAGTGAGGCTAGTATTGTTTATGGGTAGAGAATCCTAATTATCCGGCTTGACAAACTGCATGGTGATTCACTTACATGTTGTCATGAATCAGTATTGAAGGGCCAGAAGGATTCTTTCTTAATAAATTAACTTACCTAAGCAGGATGGACACTTGAGATCTCACCTAACATCACACCCAATGTCCTAAAGAAACAGCATGAACTCTGCTTCTTGTGCTTGCATCCTTCACTTAAACATTCTGCACTGTCTGCACATCAAGTCTCTGCTTGTTTTCTCAGATTTCTGCAGCCGATCGAGTAGCTATCCTTTAATCAAAGATGGCATCATCTGTTTACTTCCATTTTCCCAGCTGGCCATTTCAGCACCTAGGAAACTATTTAAACATAAAGCACCAGAGCCAGTGTTTAACCTTTCTGTACAGTGAATATGGCAGGAATGTTATAGTATCTTATTTTATTTAATGATTGAGCAGTAAATGTGGTTTACAGCAGAAGAGTAAGAAAGTGCTTTAACCTGCAGAGACCTCCCGTGTGACTGTACTAATAGTCAGTTTAATTATACCAGCTAGTCCATGCAGTCTTTATCCATGTTATAGTTCTGGGTGGTCAGTCAGTTGCCATTGCCACACATTGCTTTAACTAGCAGCTTATCAAGCACTGCTGCAGAGCCATCTGAAAGGACTGCCTGGCTGAAACGTCATCTCAATCACACAACAACACTTTCTCAGGGTTGCAATATCAGCGTTATGATAAACTCAGTAATTAGGCACAGCAAAGAGGTAGTTTTGGGAAGAAATGTGCAAGGTATGAACTTTTAGATAGGGGTTAGGACAGAAAGATATGCAAGTTACCTTCAAGTAGACCTGCCTGTCCTCCTGCAACATGGAGATTGCACTAATCTTATTTTAATTGCTGGTTGAGGTGATATATTTGGTGAAGATTATCTAAGTGTTCCTACAGTAAATATGTTTTGTGGTATGGGAGTAATGGTTCAAAACCGAGACGTTGAGCATACTTCAGCGATCATTTCTAACTGGAAGTGCTGACTATTTAATGACAGGTGGAGATAAGATATGATTCTTCTTCGAGAAAGGAGTATATGATGAAAATGATGTGTCGCTTTGTGTTTTAGGCATCAGATGGTTGATTTTAACTGTTTTAGACTGGATTCTGACCGGCAGCATGAAACGAGTCCCTAAAACTTCTGAGAGGCAAATCAACAGAAACGTAGATAATAACTCAAACAACATGCCATTTTATGATTTAGTACTATTAACTGTAATCCCGGATTTTGCTTCCTATGAAATGCTGTAAGAGAGGATGCCAGCTCTTGTTTAAGTAATTACTTTTCTTTAAGAGGCTGATTTCCTGCCATGCACAGCAGTACATGTTAACTTCAGAGAGATATTTTAGGTATTGCATTTCTTAAATCAACGGGGAAGCAAAAGTTGTTGTTTGCAGAGCTTCAAGTAATATTTATGGTCAACATTGATAAGGACATTGGTACATCCAGGCCTAGCGTTCACGGAGATACAATTTTAGCACTGAACATATTGGTTTAGTGTTAACCACTTTTTGTTTTTTTGGGGAAAATGAATATGGATACAGTATAATGCTGTAGGAGCATTATTGTGAAAAAGACAAATGAAGTTTGGTCAAATAACTTTGGCTGTAGTGGAATTACATCTCTGGTGAATTATTTTTTGGTTGGGCCATTTTGTCGACGAAGAAGCAAAGGCTGATGTCTAGCATGTGTATGCAGAACTGTGTTTATTATAGGTAACATTTGTACTCACCAGCGTTGGAATAAGGTTGATCCTTGGGCCTGGTGTTCATGGAAATTAAGTTAATACCAAATTAAAAGATCCTGATTTGAGTTTTCCATGGCATATCATTTAGATTGTGTGGGATCTTTGTAAAATATATATATATATAGTTGGGCAATAAGTTAACATCATGGTATTTTTTTTTTGATTTTTTATGGTGAAATGTCATTTATTTGGGGCAAATATACAGTGATTATCTGAGGTTTATGGACAAGTTTCTATTTGGCCTGTGTTCTTGTATTTCAATGGATGAAGAAGCGAAGGCTGTCATCTGGACATTTTTGGAAGGACATTTTCGTGAATCAGTCACTTGTTGCCAATAACTAAGGAATTTGATATCAGACTATAGCCCAGCTATAATGGACATACATTTAATATTTTTGTCATGTTAATGGTGTGTCTAGGGACATTAATCATTTGAACAATTATATACTTTTCTTAAGCAACTTTTCATAGTGAAATTGAGACTAATTGAATTTTGAATTTATTCTTACAATAAGAGATTGAATATTTTTGTCTTAAGTTGCTATATCTGTTAACAAATGTTTTTTGATATTCCTTTGGATCAAGAGTGTTTGTTTGTGGAATATATAGGGTTGTAGGCTATTTAGTTTTTGTATATGAACAAACTTTATGGCAGTTTTGCGAACATGCCATACAATTTGTCCTATTTATCTTAATGGTAGTCTCTTTCTAACATTCAACCAGACTATATTAGAAGATAAAAAGGGGGAATTTTTGATTTTTGATATATATGAAGGAGTTTGTATGGGGCTCTCTTGAAGTGATAGGTGAGCATATTTTTCAATATCTAAGTGCTTAAGGGCTTAATCAACATACTAAATATTTTTTTTATAGTTATTACTGGGATATTTATGTTACAATTGTCAGGAATCTCACGTGATTGCTGTTTTGCTTTTGTAAGAAACCACACTCTAAACAGTTGGGTTTGTTAGTATTGTTCTTTATTAAGACAAATAGGATCAGGGCAAATATATCTTGCCTGTATAGGGAATTGAATATACTTTTTGATATAACTTGTATTTATTACTGCACTTGTATTTTATTTCTGCACTGTTGACTTATGACCTCAAACATATTTTTGTTCTGCATATTAGCTCTATCTCCCCCACTCCTTAGCCGGGGGTTTAAGCCCCGCTCCGTTTGCTAAGCTCACTTTGCACCCCACCCACCCCAGTGCATCTGCATTTATCTTTAGCTAAAAGCCACTCCCATACTTACTCCTCAATCAAGCCTTACCGCTGAAATTCCCCACCTCTGTACCCCACCTACCTGCTTAATGTCACATCCTAACCCAAAGCAACCATGCCACTAGGTAATACTGTTGTAATCCTCACCTGCACTATTCTAGCCTATATTACATCCTACCAAACAGCTACAGTCATAACCCCCAACCATTTCCACTGCACTCTCTCATCAACTCCCCTCAAACACCCACTGCATAATTTCATAACCCCAACCACAAACTACCTCCTCCCAGTAAAACTACTCAATTACTAACCCGCACCACATTTGAGCACAAAATATCCATAAAATACAACAATTTTTTACTGCATATATAAAACATATTCTCAACACATTCTCTAAATTTGCACTCAGTGGAGATGTGCACCCTGACCCTGGCCCTACTATCACCAACATCTCCAAAAAACCCCTTCCTAACAACTCCCCATCACCCAAATCACAAGCAACACAACGCTAAATGACCTCCTCATTATGTCTCTTAACATCAGAAGCATTTGTAATAAAATCCAAGACCTCCATGCCTACATAAGCCTCTACTCCCCTGACAACCTTATCCTAACCCAATCGTGGCTCAAACCTCATATCAAAAATGAGGAAATACTTCCACCTGGATACAACATCCTCCATAAGGACAGACTATCCAGAAAAGGAGGAGGTGTGGCACTGTTGTACAAACACCACATCAGCATCCAAATTCTCACCAAATCAGCTCTCCAGTTTGACAAGGAAGAAATACTTTACACCACCCTCAAATTAAACCCTAACAAATCAATCAATATTATAGGGTGCTATTTCCCACCAGGCCAAAATATACCTCCCCTTGAAAACCTACTAGACTTGGCCAATTTTCCCCTACCCCAAGAAACTATCATCCTCGGGGACTTTAACATCAGTTGGCTATCCTGCAATAGCAACCACCCAGCCCTCCACCTAAATCTCCATGGTTTCTCTCAGCTAGTACAACCCCCGACTAGGATCAATAAAAACCCCAATAACCAAACCATTGTTGACTAGGTCTTAGTTAACAAAGCCACTCACACCTACCTAGCAGGCTGTTTACCTGACTCCCTCAGTGATCATTCCCCAATCTTCCTACTAAAAAATCACATTAATGATTACAAACCCATTACCACAGACTTATTCACAACAAAGCTAATTTTAACCCCAACTCCATCACCTTCTCCCTCCAGAACATAAACTGGTCACCTCTAAAGTGCCTCAACCTCAACGAAGCAGTCCATTTCTTTAACAGTACCTTCCTCAACATCCTTAACTCCCATGCCCCCCTGAGAAACACCAGAATCAGAACTAAGAGCTGCCCCTAGCTACAAAAAAAACACCAGGGGCCTTATGAAAACCAGGGATAAAACATGGGAATGCTGGGTCATAACTAAAAACTCCTCAAATAGGCAGCTCTTCCTTGAACTACGTAACAAGGTCAAAAAGCAAGTAAAAGCAGACAAAGACCTTTTCAATTAGACATCCCTAAACTCCTCCCAAAACAACCCCAAGCAATTCTGGTCCACAATTAACTCTATATTCTTCCCAGGAAAGGTAAGCACCCCCCTACCAACCATCCCTCTCTTCACCAGTAACATTGCTGATTCCTTCAATAAACACCTCACAGATTCCATTTTATCCCTAACAAAAAGCACTTCCCTATACTAATTCCCCCCTCACTAAACCCAAAACCACCCCTCCCTACCTTCTTTCTCTCCACAGTACCCACCTCCTACATACAAAGACTCCTGACAAAACTAAAACCCACAAAACTAGCAGTCAACTACCTGCCCGCTGAATACCTAAAGATAGCAGCTGATGTCCTAGCTTATCCTATTTCCATATTAATCAACCGCTCCATATCTGAATCCTATGTACCCATGGGAAAATATCACACATCATTCCCCTCCACAAAGGTGGACCCTCCACTGACCTATCCAACTACATCCTCTCCCCCCTCTCCAAGATACTCAAAAAATGCATGAACTCATAGGTCTCCAAATTCCTCCTTAACAATAACCTCCTCTCCAATACCCATCATGGTTTCAGACCACACCACAGCATGACAACTGCTCTCCTCTCCTTCACCAACACTATCCACCATCACAAAAACAATGGCCTCCTCTCCTCTGCTGTATTTCTGGATCTATCTAAAGCCTTTGACATTGTGTCACACAATCTACTACTCTCTGCTCTATCCGACCTCTCTTTCTCCACACCAGCCACAAACTGGTTCCACAGCAATCTACAAGATTGCCAGCAATCAGTCATCTGGGACAGCAATCTATCCCCTTGCCTCCCTGTTACTCTCGAGGTTTCCCAAGGCTCCATCCTTGGCCCCCTACTTTTCTCCCTTTGCACCAACAGCCTGCACACTGCCACCAAACATGCCTCCCTCATACAGTATGCAGATGATTCCACCCTCATCTGCTCAGCCCCAACTCTAACAGAACTCCAACAGATCACCCAAGAATCTTTCTCTTCAGTTGAAAGCTGGCTATCTAATGCCCAGCTTCTCCTCAATCCAAATAAAACCAAACTCCTCATCTTCCAATCCTCCAAATCTACCCCAAACACCCAACACTTCACTATTCAAGCCAAGGATAATGCATCCATTTCACCAACAGTCCATACAAAACTACTTGGCATACAGATAGACAATAATTTCAAATTTGACACCCACATATCACTAACAATAAAAAAGTTCACAAAAAAACTGGGTGCCTTATATAGAAGCCACCAATACCTCACCAGACCAGCAAGAATCTCTATCACCACTTCCCAACTAATCTCCACCCTACTCTACGCATCACCCATACTTACAAATTTTAGAAAGTCAGACCTACACAAACTTGAAGCCTGCTACAATAAAATTGTAAAATTTGCCACTGGTGCCCCCTATCACAGCCACCACTGTGTCTCCCATAGAGACATTGACTGGCTTGAACTCCCACAACTCCTACACCAAACACATCTCACCTTTGCTCATAAACTAGTAAATCACCCTCTCTGAATCCCATCGCTCCATATAATTCTCCAACCCTACCAGTCTTCTAGACCACAACGCTCCTGCAACAAAAATCTACTCCAGGTCACCAAAGCCAAAAATTCAGCAGGAGAAGCACTATTTTCCTGTGCTATATCCAAGCTTTGGAACAACCTTCCCACTACGATAACCACCCTTCCTTCCTGCAGTCTTTTCAAGACTGCACTTAAATCTCACCTAAATTCTCACTGGCTTTGTCCTTGTCAAAACCCAGACTAATACTCCCCCCAACCCTTCTCTCCTTTCCCAGATTTAGATAGAGTATCCCCTCTATCACTATAAAACTGAACTGAAGATTGCTCACTGCTTGTTAATCATTCCAGGATTTAGTTATCATTTAGTCTATTACTATTGCTAACTAGTTATTGTTTAGAAAATTTGTAGCACTGTGTTTTACTTCTTATTTCTCAATGTTTGTAATTAGAGCTTACTACTCAATTGTACCGAATTTGCTCCTGCATTTCTCCATGTCATGATCACCTCTACCGTATACATGCCTTGACTGTTGTTGTTTACCATCTACCATGTCATTCTGTGGAGTTTTTCTCCCCAGGCCTCTGGTGAAAAAGGACCTGTATCTAGTCGGAATTTCCAGGTAAAGAAATTAAAAAAATAAATAAAATAAATAAGTTGTGGGCTTTATATCACTCCTACTCAAATGTAATAGCAGTGTGTGAGGACACACACATAAAACATATTAAAAATGATCACAATAGGTATAGCAAAAAATCTAAAGTTAAATAATTGTGTTCTGTGGACTCTGAATAAATGAGCACAATCCTCCGTATTTACTAATCTTCCATACAGGACTAGCTTAGTCATGCACGGAAGCGGCCATTTAGGAGCAGGGTAGCAGCGGGCCATGCATATTAATGAAGGCGCGCTGCCTGACCTCCAAATCTTACATGGAGCATGTAAGAGTGCAGGGGACATGTCTGAGAGCAGAGCTCTCAGAATATACATGCCCCCGCAATGAAGAATAGCATAAATGCCAAAGGAATGAGCAAGATCGCTCATAAGTTTCCGCATACCCCCAGCAACATCCCCCATGTGTACAACCAGCAATAGTAAATACAAACAAAATAAACATACCATTTTTTTTTTTATGAATCAGATTAAATCTAACTATAGGTGCACGGCTTAGCTATGGTTAATGCAGCCTAAATGGCAGAAGAGGATAACAAGGAAGATATATGCAAATGAAGCAGTATAGCAATAGTGCAGTGGGCAGAGTATTCGCCTTATGAGCAGGCATTCCTAGTTCGGGTCCCACTTTCCATGTCAAATCACGTTACGACCAATATTTTAGCTGCATAACCTACTAAATAACATATATTTGTGAACTGGAGTACTGCATTAAATGCAGATGTGAGGTGTCAGTGTCATAATGTTGCAAAGTCTGCAGATAATCACATGTGCCCCATACATCTGTAAGCATATTTCACCAAAGGTTAGCATAGCTTACCCTCATGCAAACCCACACAAACCTGCTTACAAGTACTTAAAAGTGCCTTAATCAATCTGTATCCAACAGCCACTGTTCTGCCCAACAACAAAATGAACAGCCTTACAGGTTTTGAACCCAGGACCCTACACACTATAGTCATAGTAGTTAACCACCTAGCCATCAGAGCAGTACATAAGTCTGAGGTATCACCAAACAAACCCTCACTATAGTAAAATCAAAATGAACATGTGAAAGGAATCAGTATGCAGTCATATGTTCTATAACCTACTACATAACATAAATATGTGAACTGGAGTACTGAAGTAAGGCCAGATGTGAGGTGTAAATGTAAAAGAGTGTTGAAGTCCCCTACTAAACACAAGGACCCCATACAGTGTACGTACACATGAATCATGGATACCAGACATATATATATATATATATATATATATATATATATATATATATATATATATATATATATATATATGATGTATTAATAATAAATCAATGCCAAAAAGCAAATATAATGCAAAGTCAATTTTAACCAACGCCAAAGATGGTACAGGCCAGCTTAGGAGGTGTAAGCAATGTCTAGGCCAGCTAACTCAATGTGCCCAGTAGTATACCCCTTTAAACAATGCCAACCTTAGGTAAGCAGGTTTGCCCATAGCGTAGCTTTTTCAAAACCAGCCAATCATGGCAAAGTGCGGGAATTTGGCCCTACTTAAACCCAACAGGCGGAAATGCATCTCATAACTGGTTGTAGCTTCCCCTTGTAGGCACCATGGCAGAAAGGGAAGAGGGAGTGCACTTCCGGGCACAGCGCTGAGTCATCCAAGAGTCCAGAGTCATGGCAGCACTCCTTGTCAAAGACCAAGAGCAGAGACTGCTGCATGACCAGTACCAGGCTTTCCAATATAAGGCGGAAGCCTGGGATCATCTCACATGCAACTTCACCAGTGCCACTGGCATACCCCGAACTGGTGAGCAGGTCAGGCATCACTACGTCGACCTGAAGCAGTGAAAGGGGGATCTCTTGGATCAGTGGATCTAAGAGGCTAGGACTACAGGGGAGGTCCCAGCTGTGTGTAAGTATCACTCCACTACCTGTTTAATAATTGCCAGCTCATGTATATTATGGATAGGTATGGCTAAATATTCCTCTTATGTCCTTCACAGTGGCAAGTGAGTGGGCCGCAAACCAGGAGGCCCATGGCTGTCACCTGAAGAGGTTGCGACACAAGTCAGGTTAGTAATATTCTTGCATGTACTGTAATAGGAAATAAATCTAAAAGTATTAGTAAATTAATTGCCAGTGTAAAACCTGTATTGTTTAAGGCAAGTATTGCATACACCGGAGAATATGGCAGGAAGAGTCTCATATATAGTTTGTATGTAAATAAAAGCATAATAGCCTGACAATAAAGGTCTAACAGCTGGACTGCATGTGTATATCCTGGTATCATATGGTAATGTAGATTTGCAATCACTTAATAGTACTGCTGTATTAAGCACTGTTACCCACACTATGCAACATAAATAGAATGTGTAGGAATGTCTGGATATGACTGGTGTAATCCCCAGAGGTCACTCAGTACAACTGAGAGACACATAGATAAAAAAATCAAAATAGCATGCTCAACTGAGATGTGAACTGTTCTATTTTTAGCACACACAGCCATGGTTCGAATCCTGGGAGTGGTAGTAGTCTGCATACAGAATCATACCCCAGAACTGTACAGATATGTCCAGTAAATTGGCCCATATCTGCTGCCTGTCACCCTGTCCCCCTGGGAAATCAGTGGGATGATCCCAGACATATAGGCAGCAAACAGGAAATACAACTGAATGTCACACATCTATGAGAACAAAACTGGCACACTAGCAACTCCCCAAAACTTAAAAGAGTAATAATCCACATATGTCCCATTTACACCCCCATGTTGTCAAGCTGTGATCAGAGTGTGTACAGTAACAGAGTGAAATGTATGTGCATAATAGTAATGTGGAATCTGGTACTGTGTGTTGCAACATTCAGGTAGTGCTAACAAACATTGCTCCCACAGGTCTGTAAGATATGAACACTGTGCCAAGAAAAAAAAAGCTTGATACCCTGTACTGGTACTGTTTACTCTGGTATAGTATGGAATTGTGAGGGTTGCAGTTGCTCTGAATAATAAGGTATCACTGATCACTGTCACCCACACTGTGCTACATAATATAACTGTGTAGAAAATCTTGTATAAGAGTGTTGTAGTCAGTAATGGTTGAAGAGGGCAATAGTCTAGATATGTCCCAGTTCACTTGCATGTGGTCAAGACATGACCAGAGTCTGTGCAAAAAGAGATGGACAGATATGTGCACAACATCAACCTTGAATCTGGGAGTATTTGTAGAAACAGTTAGTGTTAACAAACATTTCCTCCAAAGGTATACCAGGTAAGAGGTATATATTGCAGGTAAAACCAGTTCATGTATAAAGATGACAACAGCCATATCACTGTCCAAACTAAGGCAATAGGGTAATGTAGTAATTATTGTAGGGTACAGATAACAGTACTAACTAGGAAAGTAATGTGAACTACAGGAATATATTAGTTTTTAATTGACATCTTTCTCTCCCCCCTACCATATCTTCAGCAATACACTACATGCCCACTTCAACTGGTATGTGATGACTCCAATATTATGTTGGGACATATGTCCTATTCATTGATAATTATTTAAATCTGTTTTTATGTATATGCTATGTTGAAATATTCCAACATTGGTGGCATGGTACCATCAACGTACCTGCATGCTGTTGTTATTACCACTGTGGTCCCATATATGCATGTGTTCCGTTTGCTATGCAACTGTTCCGTATATGGTGTCTGGGTTAATGGGAATATCTATGCATGTTGTTATACCTAACCCTGGAATGTGTTGACTATTACTAACCCACATATGTTGATACACCATAAACACCATAGCACGTATGTGAATTCCGGGCCCCAGCGAACCCACCTGCCCCACCTCAGCTGGTGGTGGCACCGGGCACCAGCACATCTGGGGCCCAATCCAGGACCTCCTCGTCTGTTGGTCCTGCACCCCTTTCTAGTGGAACTGCCTCAGGGGATGGGGCTTGCCACCCCGGGAATGGGGGCAAACAGGAAGCTGTTACCCATCACCAGGTCTGGGTCATGGTGCGTAGAGAGCTCAATCAGCAGTTTAGAGAACTTCTACACCAGCTTGAGGGGCGTGTGTCATGACTAGAGGGTCGGCCTGCCTCTCTGGTTCAGCCCCCAGCACAGCCACCTTCAGGGCTGTGAGGGTGCAGTGGTGGTTGCCCATGGGTGGGGATCTTAGAGCCACTGTTTCCACCAGGGGGCTCACGGGCTTCCGATTTCCCAACACCTCTCCCCATCAAGGTGTTTACCCCCTACATGTGTCATATACCACCCCTGTATGCATCTTGTTTGTCTTGTCTGTTAACCTACGCAAACTACCTCCCCAAATATACCTACTATCCCTCCCCAAAATCCCACTCTCATCTGAAAAAAAAGGGGTAATCTGTTCCCCAAAAAAAATATCACCCCATACATAGCAGTCCTTTTCGCACACATGTCCACTGGACACATGTAATTTGGTCTAATTGGCATCACAACATATTATTGTTGTCCTCACCCCTCTCTCAGGGGTTTGAATGTCCAAACCTACCTCCAAATTCAGTGTACATGCACAGCTATTGCTGTAGAAGAAATGGGCAGCTATGGACCTTCCCTACACCCACCTGCACATTCCTAACTATTTTCCCCACTGTCTTTCCCTCTTTGTGCCCCTTTTTCACCACTTACCTATCAACCCTTTTTTCTTTTCTGTTAAAGAAATGAACACGGGGATAAGCAGGAATAGGCACTTTTAAGCAGCAGTATGCGGGTTTAGGCAATGCCTACACAGGTTAAGCAATTTAGAAGCTAATTGAGTATAAGAAACTGTAACCGGAAGTTAGCAGTGCTTACCTCATCGCAAACCCACTTACAACTGCTTAAAAGTGCCTTAATCACTCTGTATCCAACGGCCCATGCTCTGCTCTGCAAGGCTCAAACCTAGGACCCTGCACACCATAGCCAAAGTGATGTACCACTAAGCCATGTTAGATATAAATATCCCTGATGTTTTCACAAACATATCATCCAGCCCAGTTATTCAACAGTATAGGAAATATATCTAAACATGTAGATGTATGTGTGTATATATATTTATATCTAAACAGATATATACATATCTATATATGTAGATATAGTTATATATATATATATATAGAAATATATATATATATATATATATATATATATATATATATATATATATATATATATATAAACATATATACATACATATGCATACATCTATAGATATATATGTCTACATCTGTATGTCTCTCTCTCTCTATAGCAATATATATATATATATATATATATATATATATATATATATATATATGTAAGCATTTATATATATCTATATAGGTATATACTGACATATATCTGTAGATAAAAATGGGAACCTAGCAAAAACATATATGTCCACATGCACCATTAATGGGATTAAGGGGGCCCAAACAACATACGTTTTGTACATATAGATATTCACCCCCCCCCACAGCCAAACATGTCTGCCCTGCAATACACTACCAACTGTTGCAGATCCCATAACCACAACCTGACACAACATGGGCACAAGATGTTAACAGTACTCCAACCCACCTGTATGATGTCAGGCTGGTATCAGTTACATATCACGCAGTACAGTCTGGCTACCATAGGGAATATACAATGTGGAAGTAATCAACATCCCTAGGATACATATACACAGACACATATATGCAGATACAGCTATATATATATATATATATATATATATATATATATATATATATATATATATATATATATATATATACATATATATGTAACTACACATAGACACACAGAGATATCTATAGGAAGATACATATGTAGAAGGTGCACACAATACGGAACAGCCATTATGCCTACTGTTACCACCTTACCAAATGAGCCACCCATACAAATGACAATTGTTGCCTGCAACATATACACACAGAGAGGTCAAAGGATATAACACTACACACAGGTTTGTATACATGAGAAAGCTTTATTTGTGTACTATTACAGTTGTATATGCCATGTCATACAGCTGTTTAGACACCGACATACATATAAACAGAGTAATGCAACTGTGAAACAGTTATATTAATACAGTAGTCTGGAAAGGTTTACATATGTTGCTGTCCAGGCCGAGGCCCTCAAGTAGTACAATAGACTGGGCCACAGGATACCAATCAATCAACAGTAAGTAATGCAGATGTGTAGTCCAGCAGCCTCTATCTACACTCTGTACACAGTCCCTAGGAGGTAAAGACCTTGGTTGACACAATGGGATGCATCTGTTACATAACAAGGCATAACTGACACCTTCACAATCACACTGACAAACAGAACAGTCTGTATGGCAGGAAGCATGAGGCCTGCATTTACCCAAGGTGAATTGTATGGCAATGTACATCCGGATACCTTAAGGGAGCTTACCCCTGATACTCCCACATCTTGTAACAGCCTAGGTTAGTTATGGTGCATCCTCCCCTAGACTCAATAATACAGGGCCATATACCACTGTTACATACACTGGCCTCAGGAGTGCATAAGGGCACACATGTATTGTTTTGGTGAAGCCTACACATATATGGACCCAATCCCACAGTATGTGTGGGGGACACAACAGCAGTGGACTGATGGCAGGAATGGCCACATGACATATTTATAGCCCACTACATGACAACTCCTGACAGCATGTCATATGTATAAAGCCTGGTATGTAAGTGGAGGACAGAGGCTGGAACACAGGCCCATATGTGTAAAACTGGTGTCATATACTAAGCAAGTCACTGGTACTACAGGATAGTCTGCAACATAACCTTAGTCAGGAATATGAAGTTAGAAACAGAAGTGGATGTAGCCATGTACTGACAGCACTCAACACACACACTGCCAGTGAAACATCTGACACACAAGACCTGTGTAGTGGACAGACAAAACATAATAGGCACACCTCTGGCCATCAAGAGGATAAGCCCACAGTTGAGAGCTATGCAGACAGACTGCATTCCAAGTTAAACTAGTATGTACACACAAACCCTGTAACACCGGTGCTATACAATGCAGACAACAACACTACTCACACTCTGTCTGTAGTTCTGGATCTTCCTACAATTATGTAGCTGGACTGAGTGTGCAGGTTCTCCATTAAGAGGTATTGCTACCTGCTGTCTGTAACACTGCTGACCACAGACAGGAAGGATGTCCATCATACAGGAAAGGTAAAGGGACCATGCCCACATGATGTAGGGATTTATAGTAGTTAGTTGCCATGACAGAGGTAATTGGAAGTACTACACAGCATGCTGCATACAGGTAGCAAGTGGAAGATGCTGACTGGTGCAGAGGCCATCACCTGATCATGTGCATGACCTACAAATTCCATGCTGCAATCTATGCAAAGCAGCTCATTCCATTTACTGGAGAGATACTGAGAGTGTGAGAGAGAGGGGATAAGCAGGAATAGGCACTTTTAAGCAGCAGTATGCGGGTTTAGGCAATGCCTACACAGGTTAATCAATTTAGAAGCTAATTGAGTATATGAAACTGTAACCGGAAGTTAGCAGTGCTTACCTCATCACAAACCCATGCAAACCCACTTACAACTGCTTAAAAGTGCCTTAATCACTCTGTATCCAACGGCCCATGTTCTGCCCAGCAACAAAATAAACAGCCTCGGCAAGGCGTATAAGGTAGGAAAAAAACCAGAAGAGTCTGCATTCCCAGAACAGGTATGTGAAGTACATATGTATGTAACTGACCATAGTACCTGGTCCATAATAATGGGATAGATGACGTGGAATGATTTATATGTGCCTTCAGGTGTTGTTGTTGTAATGATGCTCAGCTGAACAACTTCTAAGGACAATAGAGTCCAACCCTGTGGGTAGTGGGCCATACCCATCAACCATGCAGAGCAGCACTGACTGATACGATGTAAGCCATCATAGTGTGTGTTATGTAATGGGAAGTATGTATATTATGTGGCCAATAGCTGGTGGTGGAAGTAATGTCATAATGATGGACACATGGGTTCCACAGCCCACCTCTTGCAGGATACTCAGGTTAACCTGTATTGTAGCATGCAGGAATACCATAGGCATGTAACAGGGTTACCTGCAATCCGGCCCTAAATATACCCCCCAATGTCAGGCTGTGTCCATATATGGGACCTGTCTGTGTTGTAGCAAGGCAGAACAGTGCAGCTGTGCAGGAAGGTGTTGTGAGATTGTGGACCGGATGTCTGAATGTACCCCACATACAGGTATGCATATGTGTACATATATATATTTACAGGTATGTCCACAAATATACAGATACCCTTATGTAGATATATATATGAGCACATATATACAACATCACATATATCTACACATATATAGATATATACCTACATGCACATGTCTACATATATATATATATATATATATATATATATATATACACACAAACATATATGTATGTAAATACATGTCCCCTATATTACTACCACAGTGCTGCATGCTATTTGTGAGGAAACAGCAAACACAGCAATACACACAGATAACTTCAGCTGTCAGTGTGTGCAACATGGATGGGTATGTCACATGTGAACCCCTTGTTGGGACCACATTGCCCTTGTCTGTGAAGTATGGAATGGGAATATGGGGAAGTAGGGCAGGTATAGTTGTGGAGGTGGTCAGGGTTGGTAGATATAGAGGACAGCCTAGAGGGGTGGTATGTGACACATGTGGTGGGTAAACACCCTGGATGGTGTGAGTGGTCTGTGATGTGGATGCCCCCTGGGCCCCAATATGGACACAATGGGAACAAGCCTCCCACCCACTGCTACTCACAACAGCAGTCCACATCCTGAAGGTGCCTGGCCTGGAGGCTGAGCAGGAGGAGCATGTGGGCCCTGTGAATGTGTACCAGGTGCCTCAAGGTGATGTAGCACATCCCACATGTGATGGTGGAGCCCATTATGGAACAGACCCTGGATCTGTCCGCAGGGGACAGGAACATGTCTGTGTGTCCCCTCGTGGGGAGGAAACATCCCCTAGGTTGGTTCCACCTGACAGCATTGCTGGACCAGTACATGAGGAGGCCCCAGGGTGGGTCACACATGTGATGTGGCCTGGTAACATGGGCAGATGAATTTGGAGAGGTGGTTCTTCTGGCCAATAGTACATATACATGCTATTGTGTCACTGTTATAGAACATATGTCAGTAGTAATAGTCTACACAATCCCAGAACATGTCCAACAACATGCATAGATAACTGCAATAACACAGAATGTCAGATGTGCAGCAAACACATAGGAAGCAAACCACAGGCATATATGGAACCATTGTAGCCCTGACAATGGCATGCAGGTGAATAGTCTGTAACAGGACAGCAATGACAGTGTTCACCCAGGGAACATGGCTACAAACACATTGCACAAAGTGTGGTACAGTACAATATCTGCCTCACTGGTAGGTATGCTGTAGCCATACCTATTGAGTGTGTGTACAGTTTTTTGTTGCTGATATGGTGGTGGGGTGACAGTGATGTGTATTAAGAACTGCGGTAACCTTGCTGCATGACTTGCTCACATCTGTGTCTATCTTTATGTCTTTCAAGCACGATGTCTCATGGAAGGCCACCAGCCTACACAGCAGGTGAGAATGAAATCCTGTTGAATTAACTAATACACCACTATGCGATCTTGTTTGGCCGGGCCACCCATGATCAGCAGGAGCAGACCGCCCTGTGGAACAACCTAGTCCACGGTGTCAATTATGTCAGACTGCTCAACAGCAGTAATGAGCAGGTCCAGCATCATTGTTCTGACCTGCTTCTCAATGCCTGTTGGTGTGCTGCTGCAGTCTGAGGGGATCACCTCACCACAGGGGGGGGGGGACCATGCCATCCATCCCCCCAACACGTGTGGAGGAGCTCCCGGCCAGCCTCGTGGCACCTGCCCATCTGGCCAGCCACCAACCGGCAGACACCTTTGTGGAGGTGGGTGCCACCCACACACCGGCCAAGGAGTGTGCAGGTAAGGCCACAGGGCACATCCATAGATCACTGTTGTGTATACATCCGCATCAGTACCAGTAGATCATGCATATCTGACATGTCATAGATATATTTTGTTGCTGCATAGTAGTGATAAACAAATGTTCATATGTGGTAGTATCATGGAAATGTACTGTTGATGTATTGTAATACTGCACCCACCCTGTAGCAATGCCACAGATGTGACCACTGACTTTGCATCTCTCACCCTCTTATGTAGGTCCCTCTGGGATACCACCAAGGAAGCATCTTGTAGCTGGTGAGTATGGTTTATGTAGATGCTTGCCAATACACCGATCATTTAATGGCAATGGTATATTCCATGCACACATCTAACACACCTACCCAGAATGCATGCTGTACATCTGCGCATATTGTTGCTGTGAAATGCACGGCAACACAGGGGTGACTATGATGGGGTATTAGAAGGGTATGTCAGACACCTGCATGATAACTAACATCCTGTCATTGTGGAATGTGTCCACAGGGAGCAACATAATGGTGGGAGACATGGCCTAGAGTAAGGACATGTATGGAACAATACCCATATACAGTGCAACACCAGTGTATATACCTGTAGGACAATGGCAACTGCTGCAGAGATATACTATGGCATAAGGCATTAAGTGGTCCACATTATCAGCTGGGATTAGGCTGTAACATGTGGTGTTCAGTGTATGGGACACTGCAAAGTGACACGCGTGTAGGGCTTACATGTCATGCATCTGCAAAAAAGTTGAAGGAGGGGGGTTTCAGCATGACACACCAGTGCACTGCAGCATAGATCCTAAGGATGCTAAGAATGGCTGTATCTGCACATAGTCAAATTCAGAACCTGTGGCAGCTGTAACCCTACCCCCACAGCAATAGTGATGGCAGTGTGTGACACCAAGGGATATGCACATGAGTAGACCTTGCAATCATGCAGATTCGGGGGACATGTGTAGGGCAGCCTGAACATACACTGGCAAAAGCAGATGGCCCATGCTGATATACCCTGCCAGGAGTAGTGACTACCATTGTACACACAACAAGAGGTGCGACACACCGTCATGATAAGGGTGTGCACACATATGCCAACATGGTGTGTATACATCATGGTAAACATCCGCACACCTAACCCATTCTTTAGACACTGCATGCAAAAGTACAGGACATATGTCACATATCGGGCTCATGTACTATTAAGATATGCTGTGTTGTGGTCCCATGGCAGATCAAGGATGGGTACATCATATCAATAAGGGTGTGTACATCCCCATAGCCATGGTATGCTCTGATGGCTGTCAGTGTAAGAGTATTGGATTGGTCATACATGGTCCGCTGATGTTGAGAGCTTTGAATCAGACATCAGGCATTCGCAAATGACATCTGTCCACATATCATCCCAGGTATGTGTTGCTGGAAAACATAGGGGTTGTGAGCATTAAAGCTGACATAACCGAGACAGTAGTACACATTCAGCAATGTGCTGTACACCTGTGAGGTGTGGTGCACAGTACATGGCAGGGTGCAGTACAGGTGCACAGCAATACTGTGTATATGGATGCAGTGGTATCCAGGGAAGGGGTGTCACCTAGTGACACAGCACATGCATCACACACATCTATACTGTTGCTAGCATGGATTGACTATAGCTGCATTGCATGCTGTTGGGTGCCACTGCACAGTGTAAGCGCCCATACATTTACCCATAGCTTAGCACTGCTTAGCTTCACACAAACCCACATAAAGCTGCTCAAAACTGCCTTAACTACTCTGTATCTGACAGCCCTTGTTCTGCCCAGCAACAAAATGAACAACCCTTGCAAGACTTAAACCCAGGACCCTGTACACTATAGTTACAACACATAACCACTACGCCATGACCATTGTGAAAACAGCTGTTGTTTTACCAATATATCTGTCAATACACATATCGAGAAGTATTGAACAATTGCCTTTACTTCCACAATTGTGTAGTACATGTTATTAATATGACTGTTGCATCACATATGTTGTTTTATCATAATGTACACATAGCATATACATATGGTGAGACACATCTGGGAGGGTATACACAACTATAAGGTTTACACATGACATAAATATGGATATATACATATAATAGGTTGATATATATCTACATGTACATGCACATGTATACTCATACACATGTCTGTATACACTTCTGTATAGTGCAACATATATATGGCCATGTGTACATATATATATATATATATATATATATATATATGTGTGTGTGTGTGTGTGTATATAGATATATACATATATAGCTATATATGTAAGCACATCCTATGTATACAGATATGCCTATTTATGTGGATATATATGTAGATATCTATAATGTGCATACATATCTATCCTGATATACCTAGTACTGCCTATATATATGTAGATATCCATACGTATATGTGCATATGTATCCCTATCTGTATATGTGTAGACATATATTGCTCTGTATATGTATATATATGTCTATATATATATATATATATATATATATAAATAAGTGTTTATATGCATATATATATATATATATATATATATATATATATATATATATATATATATATATATATATATATACATATCCATCTATGTATGTAGATATGTGTATGTGTATATATCTATACAGATATATGGATAATTATATATACATATATGTTCACCACATGTCCTGAACATGGAGTGGGGCCCTACCTCAGCCCCAATAGTCCCAACCTCTTAGTGCAAGGGTATGTCAGGTATGTATTGCAAATATATTTGTAGATTATTGCTACTGTAATATGGATTGTCTTCACAGACATGTTGTGTGTGGGAGGTCACATCTGTTTTTAACATGTGGACCATTGGCTATTGACAGACATCCTAAGGACATCATAGTACAGTACCACAGTCTGACACACTCTGTTCAGTCCAGACGTATACACAGAACCCCTTAGTGCAAGACATGTAAACTAAGATTGACAATGTGGATGTTAACAACCATGTAGATGGGTATGTCACATAAATATTGATATACTTTTGCCCCCATAGGTTATGCATTCACACACCCCTGTCTGTCCTGACCCAGAATAACTGCTGGTATAGTGGTACCATGGCCACATACTACCTACTAGTTAGTGACATACATCTGTACAGCATCCCACTGCTTTGTCTGACACCCATGACTGTTATGGTGGCCCGGCAGCAGTACATCTGGCAAGTATCTGGGCATAAGGTCTCACTGAGTAAGTACACTAAGCTGCTAGGTATGTAACAAAGCACTGTGCAGGCTACAGGCAGACTGCCACAATACTGGCCTACATTTCCTATGGGGGAATACACATGTACCTGCATATATAGCAGGCTCTACAGGCATGTCACAGCACAGAGTAACAGACACCTGTGTGAAAGTGCATAACCACAACCAATGTGAACACAGCCACAGCCAGATATGGTAAGCTAGCATAATATTACATTATATGGACTATCTGATCAACACCATCCTCATATGTGCCACTCACACACTAATCCTTCATATACTGGGCCACTACACAGTGTGGTCTGATGCCTGTCTGTGGTATGGGACATGTGTGTGTTTGGCCCTACAAACATATAAGCCAATAGGGTAACATACAGTGGAGCAGCATGTAACATCAGATAGAACAGGACCAAGAACAATGACATCTACCACAGTCTGTACACAGGCCAAGGTACATATTCACAATACACACACTGTCGATAATCACCATAAGTACACAGACCTCAGTACTGTACACACAACTACAGAATGCTCAGTTTATGTCCTCAAATATAACCCCTACTATACATAACATTTGTAGCAGTCTGATATCTCACTGGCTTGTTATCAGATATGATGTCAATAAATATGGTGTACAGAACATATGCACCTCTTACTGCATGACATATGTACAAAGGTTGACAGAGTTGTGGCTGGAGGCACAAACACAGGGCCAATATTGACATGTTGTTTTGATGACATCATACATTTACTGTTGTAACAAGGTTTGTTGCAACATATGTCCTATGAGGGATATGAAGTCAGTAACTCTCATGGCTGTCACCATGTACTGACTGGAATCCACACACTATGCTTCTGCAGTTCACAGATAGGTGCTCTGTGGTAACACAAGAAACAAAAGGCACCAAACACTGCCCAGTCTGCAGATGACCCTACAGATGGGGGTTTCCTCATAAACATAGCACTGACATGACAGGTGGTAAAACATGTAGGACAGCTATATCCACACACACACTGTTAAACCAACATTACTTCAAATGCAGTATAGCAGCACTTACATTCTGTAGTCATGTCAGTCACATCCCCCTCCTCTGTGTTGGCCTGTTTCCGTAGTGTATGTTGTTATAGGTAAATCCCCAATCCAACTGTGATGCTGTTTGCTAAACAACAGATCTAGGTCTTGCTCACAGTGAATGAAAACTCCCAACACCAACATGATGTTCCAAGGTATGGGAGTGTGTTTCCATACAATTGGCTATGGGAATGTTACCACAGCTGTTCCACATGCAATCAGCTAGAGAGGGCTGCAATTCATGCAGAGGCCATCAGCTGATCATGAGCATCACTTACAATACGCATGCTGCTGCCTAAGCAAAGCAGGTGTAAGTCTCCACATCCACCAGGAAGAGAGTGAGAGAGGCAGACAGAGGCAAAGATAAGTCAGGGAGGGGTTGGAGAGTAAAATACCAAAATACACAAATCTATCCCCAATCCACCAGTGTGACCTATTGTGGATGCTAAGGCCTCAAAAACTTTTAGTATAGCTAAATTTATTGACAGTAAGGTCAAAAATGTTCTTGATAGTCGTACATCAGTGATAAAAGATTTGTGGAATTTCCTCACAAAAACTGAACAAAATATGTTTGATAAAAATCTCATCTTGGTTACTATTGATGTGTGTGACCTATTTTCGGTCATACCTCAGCAAATGGGCATGGAGTGGTTTTATGATTACCTATGTGCTAACACTGGGTTTGAGCATGAGACCATTCTAACAATTCAGACCTGTATGGAAATGGTATTAGAAAATAATTTCCTTACCTTTGAGGGGGCACTTGTTCAAACAAAAACAAGGAGTAGCAATGGGTGCGTGCTGTGCACCAGTTTTTGCAAACATTGTTTTAGCACAATGGGAGGATCTATTTGTGGTTAACTCAGAGTTCAGGACTTCATGGGTACTGTATGGGCGATACCTAGATGATATAGTCCTGTTCTGGAAGGGTAGTGAAACTGACCTGAACAGGTTTTTTACCTATATTAATGGTACAACTAGTTTCCTGAGATTTGCCATCAATAAAGATCTTGACTTTGTTAACTATTTGGATGTCACTATCAGGAAGGACTACATTAATAACTGTTTTACCTCCCAGTTATATAGGAAACCAACTTACTCAAATACACTATTGTATTTTGCAAGTGCAGACCCATTGCACCAAAAGAAGGCCCTTGTAAAAGGCCAATATGTGACTGGCTAGAATGGTCTCTGATATGGATGAGTTTGAGAAGGAAGGGGTCAATATGAAAACCATGTTTTTAAGGAGAGGTTACCCTGAAACTTTTGTCACTGATATTTTTAAGGAAGTCAAGAACAAGAGACATAGTGGTTATTTCATCCCATTATTAGCTCAGGTTGACATGGGTAGCCAAGATAATAGTAGTGATAGACCTTTGGGTTTTGGACGTGCACTTGCCCTTATGTATACATCTGATTTTTCTGATATTAGGAATATTATTTTCAAATACTGGAAAATATTTGAGGCAGACTTGGATGTGCAGGAAAGAATTGGTACAAAACCTATTGTTGTATATAGGAAGAACACCTCATTTAAAGGGCTTTTTGAAAGGAATAAGTATAATTCAGGGCAGGGTGGCACGTTTAAATGTGGAAGATGCTCTCAATGTCCATATATTTTGGACACTGATAAAATTAAATTGAAACATTTTGGATATATCACTACAAAGAAAAAAATTTACTGCTATAGTAAAGGGGTGGTTTATATAGCACTATGTGAATGCTGTGAAAGTTACTATGTGGGGAAAACCAAAAATGCACTCGGGTTAAGGATTTATCAGCACTTATATAACATCAAGCAGAAAAAGGAAACAAATGCATTGTACAAACATATTTGCAGTACGTCTAATCATTCGTTTAGATTTTTTATACTGGAGCAGGTTGATCTGGGACCACGGGGTGGTCCGGTGGATGATTACTTAGAATTTATTGAATTAAAATGGCAAATTAAATTAAATGTATGTCATCCTCCAGGACTGAATGACAGAATTTCTATGTCCCCTGTATTAAGACTGAAATCAATGTTTATGCTATAATGTGATATGAGATGTATTCTTATAGCATAATTTGTATTATTAATAACATGTGTTTCTTTAGTTGCATTGTTTATATTAACACAGTAGTGTATTTTATGTGTTACTATAAGGGAACTTTTAGGGACTAGTACTTCTTTTAATATTACAGAGGAAGTGATGTTAGTCTTTCAGATGATTAGCCAGGTATATTGTTTAAACGAGAGTTGTTTAATACTGAGTAATTCTGATGAAGTCACTTACCTGACGAAAGTGCTTAATTTTGTCTTTTTGTACTGTATCTAGTGATTTTATTATATACATAAAGTTTTATATTTCTGCAGTCGCCTTGTGTTCACAGTACTTGTCTTCATTTTTTATTTGGTTTATGAATTGGTGTTTTCGGTTTATTACTCATGTTTGTGTCACACACCTACAAGTATAGGGTATCCAACCCTTGACTGACTATGTATTGCTATCACATGTTATGTAGTTATTGGATGCACCACATAGGTTACATGTTGAGGAGCCCTCGAAACGTATATGTGATGGTGAGTGACATCTGCAACAATGATATGGTAGCTATACAGTAGATGTAGTACACGTGCCTGTACGCATGAACAGGTGTCAGCGTCAACACAGCCACAATCTCTCAGGGACCCACAAACATTGACACAGTTGGCAGGGTCAGGAATACAACTCTTCTCTAGTTAGATTGCCACAATACAGTACTGTGCAGGTATCACATGCACCACATGGGTTATCCAGAGATTATTTGGGCAAAGAGTATGTGGAGGTGTCTGACATCAGCCAGCATGCTTCAGTATGCCAATGGGGGTTGTAGTGAGTGTGAATGTGGTCATAGGCATCATACACCACACACACAGTCACAGGTTGCCAGTACTGACATGCAGAGGCGCATTGCTTCACAGGTGTGTAGTGGTTGACTGTGCCAGATGGCTATACAAGGCTAGGTGATGGGTATACCTTGGCATCAGGCCACATGACAATGGTCTGCAGTGTGACTTAGGGGTGTAGTGTCTGGACTGGCCCGCACAGGTGGGTATTGTATTCACCATCCAGTCACCTGGGTAAATATTGTGTGTGGCCATTGCTGTGCATTGCTCGCCATGTATGTGTTCCTTAGTCCATGACATGGACAGTGTCTGGGATGTGCACATGTCCCACATGCATGTACAGTGACATGTGGATCTGTACCTGGGGTGTCTGGCCCATGTTGTGTACACAGAATGTTATCATCAGATGTGCCAGTCCTGGCCTCATGTGGCGGGAACTGGTAATGAAGAGCAGGTTGACCCTGCACCTGCACTGATAGCATGATACAGGTATTCCCTGGTGTCAGTGGCATCTGTCCATACAGGACATGTGTTTAAGGCATGACATGTCCTTTGTAGGTCACATTTGATGGCACCACAGGTGTTGCAGGTGTCCAGTGGGGAACATAAGGAAGGTGCACTGTCTGCATGTACATGCCTATTGGCCTGATGGACAGGGTGCCATGTCATCTCTAGCTCACTGCAATCACACCGTGGTTACTATCAGTGGGCAATATGCAGGGTACTGCCAACATAGCGGTTGCTGCCTAGGCAAGTGTGTGTGTGTGTGTGTGTGTGTATGAGACATGGGTTGAGAGTTTTCTCTAGGTAATACAAGGGTTGCTAACTTTGTTTGCCAGGCCTTGATGTCACATGTAGGGGTATGGATTTGCACCCCAGCCTCTCGGCTATTTCACATCTATTATCCTTGTAAGGTGGGCAGTGTGACATATACTATGGCCACCATATAAGAAATGTGTAAAACCCACTCCACAATGATTCCAGTTGTTACACATTCACAGCCACCTCCCCACAGGATAAAAATGACAAACACAGACACACAGAAACACACACATGTCTGGGATTAGATCTATTACCTAACTAGTTTATTATACTACAGCACTACACAGTTATGGGATGCACCATGGAGATTACTGGAGTACTCCTTCCCCAAAGGTGTATTTCACAGTGAATGACATCAGCAGGCTTGCCAAAGTAGGGCATTTGAATTGTAGTGAGTGTGACTGGCCTAAAAAAGCATTGCTCCCTACACAGACATCAAAACACACACACAAACATCCACATCTGCCATGGGTGGGAATAGAACCCCTACCAGAGTTCTATATTACACTACAGCATTACATTGTTATAGGATTCGCCACTGGGATTACTAGAGTATTCTTTCCCCAAAGGTGTAGTTCACAGTGAATGACATCAGCAGCCTTGCCAAAGTAGGACATTTGAATTGTAGTGAGCGTGAGTAGACTAAAAAGCAGTGCTCCATACACAGACACACACACACACACACACACACACACACATAGTTGCCATGTGTGGGATTAGAACTCCTACTGAACTAGTTTATCACACTACAGCAGTTGCAGTTATAGGACTCGCCACAGAGATTACTGGGCTACACTGTTCCCAAAAGTGTATTTCACAGTGAATGACATCAGCAGCCTTGCCAAAGTAGGGCATTTGAATTGTAGTGAATGTGATTAACCTAAAATGCATTGCTCCCTCCACAGACAGGGCCACACACAAACACGCACACAGTTGCCATGTCTGGGAATAGAACTCCTACTTAACTAGTTTTTCACACTACAGTAGTATGCAGTTATAGGACCTGCCATGGAGATTTCTGGTCTACACTGTTCCCAAAGGTGTATTTCACAGTGAATGACATCAGCAGCCTTGCCAAAGTATGGCATTTGAATTGTAGTGAGTGTGACTAGCCTAAAATGCATTGCTTTCTACACAGACAGATAAACACAAACAGTTGTCATGTCTGGGGTTAAAACTCCTACCTAAGTAGTTTATCATACTACAGCAATATGCAGTTATAGGATGCACCACAGAGATTATTGGGCTACACTGTTCCCAAAGGTGTATTTCACAGTGAATGACATCAGCAGCCTTGCCAAAGTAGGGCATTTGAATTGTAATGAGTGTGACTAGCCTAAAATGCATTACTTCCTACACAGACAGGGACACACAAACACACACAGTTGCCATGTTTGGGATTAGAACTCCTACCGAACTAGTTTATCACACTACAGCAGAACGCAGTTATAGGGCGCGCCTCAGAGATTACTGGACTGCACCTTTCCCAAAGGTGTATTTCACAGTGAATGACATCAGCAGCCTTGCCAAAGTAGGGCATTTGAATTGTATTGAGTGTGACTAGCCTAAAATGCCTTGTTTCTTAGACAGGGACACACCCAAACACACACACACACACACACACACACACACACACACACACACACACACACACACACACACACACACACACACACAGTTGCCATGTCTGGGATTAGAACTCCTACCTAACTAGTTTATCACACTAGAACAGTACGCAGTTATAGGATGTGCCACAGAGATTACTGGACTGCATCTTTTCCAAAGGTGTATTTCACAGTGAATGACATCAGCAGCCTTGCCAAAGTAGGGCAATTGAATTGTAGTGAGTGTGACTAGCCTACAAAGCATTGCTCTCTACACAGACAGAGACACACATAGTTGCCATGTCTTGGATTAGAACTCCTACCTAACTAGTTTATCACACTAGAGCAGTACGCAGTTATAAGACGCACCACAGAAATTACTGGGATACACCTTTCCCAAAGGTGTATTTCAAAGTGGATGACATCAGCAGGCTTGTCATAGTAGGCCTATGGGGAGGGCAGTGTGTGTGCATGGGCCATAACCCATTCATCTAGAGGTTGACACACCACATGTGGGCAACACAGGGTTATATTCCGCAGGTAAGTGTATACAGCCGCTAGATGACTACTTCCTTGTACAGTCATGTAGCACTTGCACCACATAGTCTATAATGCTGACAGATACCAGTGGCTAATGTCTACAGTGAGTGACATTTACACCTCAAGTTGTTGTAGCCATTTGGCTGCATGCTGGGTGTGGCCTCATAATGGATGGCTCCTTGTCACAGTAACTCTTTTTCACACATCTATGTACATCTACTTTTGATTTATTATAGTGTGTTGTCCTTGGATATATGTCTGTATTCCTATCCACTTTGTGTGCAAAGCATGACTGGTGCACACTGAGGAGTGTATGCACTAACATCTGCAGCTACCAGATATGTATGGTTCACTGTTGTTTGCAGACATGGGCTTCATTTGTTTAAGTGTGTGAACATACCCAGTATGCTCTTCTGTACTGAATGTGTGGATCAATTCCAGGTAGTTTGTACTCCAGTGCAGACCTTTGTGTTGTACACCTACAGGTAGCAAACTGTTTCTGCAGGGTATCCGTCGATCATTTGGTAAAATGGGGAAAAACTGTGCAGGGATAGTGTGTACTGTAGCTGATTGTTTCTGTGCTGCTTCAGCTACATGGTACTGCTGTTATCAGAGATATTAAGACATGTGTACTGTTATACACAGTTTTTCCCCATTTTACCAAATGATCGACGGATACCCTGCAGAAACAGTTTGCTACCTGTAGGTGTACAACACAAAGGTCTGCACTGGCTTTGTCAAGGGCAGATCCTGCCTTTTGAACCTGGTTGACTTCTTTGAAACAGTCACCAAAGCCATAGATGAAGGAAAGGTAGTCCACACAGCCTATCTGGACCTTGCAAAGGCATTTGACACAATACCCCACTCGGGCATCATAGATAAGCTATCCAGCTTAAATATAAACCCCTATGTCACAAGATGGGTCGCAAACTGGCTCAAAGACAGAACCCACAGAGTGAGAGTTGCTGGAGTCATGTCAGACTCAAAACCGGTCACAAGTGGCGTCCCACAGGGTTCTGTCCTGGGACCACTCTTGTTCGGTATATACTTTTCCGAGGTACAGGCAAACGTGGGAGGACTATGGCTCACCAAGTTCGCAGACGACTGCAAACTGGGCCATAATCAACTCTCCAGCTGACACAAACATCCTTCAAAAGGTCTCACAGAGACAGATAACTGGTGCCAGCGCCATGGTTTAAAGCTAAATGCCAAAAATGTATAGTCATACCCTTTGGCAAAAACAATGTGCCCACAAATTACCACATAGGCGGAAACCCATTAAGTACAGAGAAAGTTATTAGAGACCTGGGGACCCAAGTTGATAGCAATCTCCTTTGAAACCACATTGCCAAAGTGGTTAGAAAGACCTTCTACATAGCCCACCTCATCACAGGGTTTCACATCTAGATCAAGAGAGGTAATCGTGCCCTTTATTCATCCCTCATCAGGCCCATCATAGAATACAATGCCCCTTTTGGGATGTACCTTACCCGACACCTGCAGCAATTAGAAAGACCCCAAAAGTATCTCACCAAGAGGATCAAGGGTCTCAAACAGATGCCATATACTGCGCGTTAAAAAACTCCAGCTCTACTCAGTTGCATACCGCCTACTTCGAGATCTATGCCTGACATACAAAGCTATGTCAAATCCAGAATTAATGGACATGCTCCACCTCAGTAAATCTAAATCCTTAGAGCCACACGCCGAGGGACTTGAACCTCAGCACAGAAATAAATAGAACTTGCTGGAGGGACAGGTTCATAACCCAGAGGCTCCCTTCGCTCTGGAATAGAATTCCAGTTCATGTGAGGCAGAGCACCTCACTGAATCTCTTCAAGAAGAATCTCGATAAGTGGATGGGGGATCATAGGTTTGTCCCAGGGATTACTCCTGTGTCACTATTAGACAGAGGCACAGTAAACTAAACCTTAAAGGGCACAGTATACTCAAATCAAGGGGTGGCGTAAGCCATACTGAATCGGGCTAGGCTTATAATTGCCCCAGGGCAGATAGCCTAGTATGAACCTATGAACCTATGAACCTATGTTTTCTATCCTCATGTACAGTCAGGTGGACATTCTTGCTCACAGTGATGTCTTGGGGGACAAGGGTGACTGCAGCTGTGTCTGTATTGGGGGCAGACACCTACATATTCATGGTAACTTATGCCATTCTGGAGGGGGAGCTGCAGACACTTGCTGCGGGGTCTGTGTATCCAGTTCAGCACCTTAATACAGTGCTGGCAGAGGATCCCATACTTGTACATCCATCGACATGACAGTATGGCCTTATCTTGCTGTGGCAATACCTCACAGCTGTACAGATTCGCACAGATTACCTAGAGGCAGGGGCCATGAGTTAGGACATTACCCCTGTTGTGGTGTATGGGCAGGTATGTAGCCACCCATTTATGTGTTTGCAGCCAGGGATAGTGTGTGCACACAGCTTTGTGTCAGACCTTGCACATTCCATGCTGCCCATGCTCCCACCCCCTCTATTATTCTATCCTCTTCCATACATTATGCATACATTCTCTGATACTTTCCTTAAGGTTAGCATCCTATCACAGCTGTGTTTTGGTGTTGGTCCACAATTCATGCAGTGGGACATGGTGGACATGTTACTGTAGTTTGTCCACATGGCCTTGCATATGGCTTATGTGGAGTGTGCTATGTTGTTATCTGGGTGTCTGTGACATAACATGCATTGGCAGTACGTGTGAGACACAGGCCTTTGGCAGAGGCCAGTGGGCCATTTGGTGTTGATGTGGGCCACATGTGGCAGGCCATTGCATTCTGTCAGTCCTACAATCTCAGACCGCCATACAGTATATCCCTCTGGGGTGACACGGTAGGTGTGCTAGGTGTTCATGCCAATACCTTCCATCAGTCTTGATCAGGTGGTGTGGATGCTGGCAGGGTGCTACCTATGGCTAGGTACACACCTGCATGGGACATCTGCACTGCATGCTGCATTCTTTCTCTATTGCCATATACAGGTGGGGTCATATTGTACCCATTCCCACAGCAGGGATATGACCAGAGAGGTACCTGGGGGTGGTGTTTGTGTGAACTGGATGCATGTGTGCTATGCACACTACTTGCATCTGACACACAGATATGCATGGGGCATTACAGTTATGCTGGCATGTGCAGGTACATCGGCTGTTTCCCAATACATCAGTCCTACCTCCTTTGTGATCTGCAAGTGTTCAGGCAGACAACACCCTTATCCCCAACTACAGGACCAGATAATGTGATGCATACCTGCATGTACAATTCCAAGGGTGTGTCCATTTCACAGTTACACAATATATACTGTATGTCTGGGGTACTTTCCCTTGTGTACTGCTTATATATCTAGACTAACAGCCATGCCATGTCAAGTCTTTCAGATGGTGACACATATTACCACCATACATTTACAATGGCTTACTGCTAGCATGTGTTGTACTGATGGAAATTGTCTTTGGTAATGCAGTTGTGAGGACTCGGCCCTGTCATCAGCAGTAGTGGGCAATGGCCACCAGGTCTTACCTCAACATGCATGCATACTGACCACTCTCACAATATATGAAACATACATCAACCTAACACACACATACCTGCATATTGTGCAAATGCTACAATCTATCCTGCTACCTTGGCCACCTCTGGGTATCTGTGCTCCACTGGTATTATACCTACACATACATGTTACTATATTTCTACATAGGGTTGTGAGGGGGCACACCTGACTGTTACGATGTGTGTACATCGGATTGGGGGTGGGCATACCAGACCGTTACTACATTTCTAAATAGGTTTGAGGAGGCACACCTGACTGTTACTACATTTCTAAGTAGGCTTGGGGAGAACACACCTGACTGTTTCTACATTTCTACACAGGATTGGGGGAGGGGGGCACACCTGACTGTTACTACATTTCTATGCAGGATTGGGGGAGGGGGCACAACTGTCTGTTTCTACATTATTACACAGAGGTTGGGAGGGGGCACTTCTACCCTGGATTGGGGGAAGGGGCACACCAGACTGTTTCTACCTGTCTACATAGGAGTGGGGGGCACACCTGACTGTTACTACATTTCTACATAGGATTGGAGGGGGCACACCTCACTGTTTCTACATTTCTACACAGGATTGGGGGCGGCACACCTGACTGTTTCTACATTTCTACATAGGATGGGGGGGGGCACACCTGACACTTGTACACATTTGCTATGACTGTACTGGTATGTCAGGTACTCCATTTTATTCTTTATTCTAACTTATCATGCTGACTAGAGGCATATCAGTGTACTACAGGCCTTAGCTTTGATTGACCTACATATTAGTTTCTGACTTCCTACCCTGCAGAACTAACATCCCACTGCCTGACCTGATGTAGTCTGTCTGTGTAGGCCTGGGGGGGTTACCCATAGGCATCATTCAGAGGCCATAGGACAGCCTTTATTTGTGTTTGTCTACACCTGTCCTGCTGGCTGAGAGTTATTGGGTATGTGAACCTCCCTGACTGGCATGTGCGAGTCATATGGATACACATGTGGCCCAGCACATTTCCTGCAGTGGATTTTGTCACCCTGTGTAGTACTGGCTGCTATGGTTACACCAGTATTTGTTACAGATCTCATGGTGCCACTATAGGTGTCTACTATCTGCTGGCATACCATTTATCCACCCGATTTCCTTGCATGCTCACATCCATACCATAGATACAATTAACAACACATACTACAACATTGTGCCAGTATTGAGGGTGGTGTTGCAGGGCTGCCTATGTCAGATGCACATAGTACACTCCCTACACATTGTTGAGCACAGGTAGTGTCATGTTTGGCATCCCTTTTACTGTATGTGCGAGTCAGAGAGAGGTGTCATTCCCTGGGTCCCTCCTGTGTCAGTGTATGTGCTATGCATTGCCTCTTTGCCAAGGCCATGACATACTGGGCACACCTCCTTCAGCCTACTGGGGCAGGCTCAGGTTGTTCCTCCTCTGAGTCACTCTGTGCCTGTGCAGACCTTGGCAATGGTGGGGGGCTGTGTGGCCCTGGCCCATGCTGTTCTTGCTGCAGCTGTTTCTGCAGGATCATATTGTGTAGCATAGCACATATGATGACAATTTGGGTGCATGTAGCTGGCGAGTACTGCAAGGCTCCACCGGATGTGTCCAGGCACAGGAACCATGACTTGAGCATCCCAATTCTGGTCTGTGCATGTGCCTCATTATGGAGTTCTTGTTCGTGTGTGTGTGCATTTCTGATGGGTGTCCTCAGCCACGGCTCCAGTGCGCAACTAGCATCCCCACTAGGTGACCGTAGGGGATGTCCCCATTGGCAAATCTCTGGTACAGCTGCGTCAGATGCCAGATGTGGGAATCGTGATAGCTTCCAGGTTTGCCAGCACACACATTCATTATTATGCCCTGGGCATCGCACATGACCTGTCGGTTGATGGAGCGGAAGCCCTTGCAGTTAACGTAGACCCTACCCTGCTCACAGTGTGGTGCTTTCATGCATATGTACATGCAGTCTATAGCAACCACTACCACTATGCCAATGCCTCATGGATGTTGGGGAAATATACGTGCTCACCAGCACGTGCTGACATGGCATCCAGGAACTGGTGGAGTACCTGGATGCTGATGCCTGTGAGATCCCCATCATATTACCAGTTGGCCTTTGGAAGGTATCTGTAGCTAGTATTCTTAGGCCTACACATACCTTGGTATCCACTGGGATGGGTTCCCCTCTGTTAGTTCTGTGTGTCAGACGTGGCTCGCACAGCTCAACAATTTTCTGTAAGAGGTCCCTGTCCAACCTATAGTGCTCCACTATCTCCAGCTCATGTAGCCCCTGGTAGGTTACCCTGGGTCTGTACACTCTTATCCATCTCCTCACTTTGGGTCGGTGGACAGCATTCACATCCTCACCACCCTCAGTCTCTTCCACATGTTGTTGTATGATAGCTATTGTAGCCCCTATCATTTTGTTGTTTTGTTGTTTTGTTTTGTTGTTTTGTTTGTTAATATTTCCCCACTTGTATACACCGGTGTTGTATACAATGGGGACATCCCCTATGGTCACTTAGTGGAGATGCTTGTTGCGCACTGGAGCCACGGCTGATGACACCCATCAGAAATGCAAACCAGAGGGAAAGGTGTTTGCATAGTTTATAGTAGTGCTCTTGGCTGGGCTGGTCTGCTGCCTGTGTAATTGGCTGATTCTGATACATTTCACCTGCCAGCTATGCTAGTTCTCCTAGATTACCTTCCTACTGCTGTTTTCCCTTCCCGTTGCCTTCCTGTTTAAGCCCAGGGGCACGCCGCACAAACACAGTGCTCAAATGTGCACACAGCTGCTATTTCCTGGTTTACTTTTTTTTTCCCTTTAAAACCCAGTGCGTGGCGCACACACCCACTTAGGCAATGTAAAAAGTGTTAGGCAGCCTCAGACACACACCCTTGCTTAGCTCTGCTAAGCTAGGAGCAGACTGAGCCACAGGGCTCCAATCCGCTTACAGTATGCCTGACACACACCCATATGATGTCAGCTAAGGCTTGCACCAATCTATTCCTGCTCTTACACTGTTGGGTGCTAACTAGCATGCAGGGGAAATCTGTGATTCAGTATCATTCCCCTCATTTGCATAGGATTGCCTGCTAATGCATAGTTACATGTCCCACACTGAGCCTCCCCTCTTAGCAACCACTATTCACTGGCCATGTTGATTCTGCCTGCCATTGAGTATAATGGTAAAATAGTGATTTTGGTTAGAATGCTTAATTTATGTTATTTTTCATATTTTCCGCACGATCCCATTTGCACGCCGCTGCCCTACGCTTAAACAGCAGAGATCGGCTAAAAAAAAATTAATGTTGATTCTTTTAATTTTGCATATGTTTTCCATGCCAATGTCCTTTACTTGGCCATTGGCATGCTTTCTACATGATATCCACCCTTTATTTTGAGCTGTCATGGCTCCGTTTTGTAATTTGCAGAAATGTACTCTGTTACTAGCGGAGTACATTTCTGCAGATTACACTAGTCCTGCATGGCCAGTTTCCTGCTTCCTGCATTGCAAATTCACCTCATTTGCATGGATTTCTCCTGCAAATGGGGTAATTTGCATACAGGGGCTGAATCCGTGCAGGACTAGTGCAGGAGCACTCATGCACGTCCCTACAGGTTATTCCTGGATCGCACGGCAGACATATTGACTACTGGAGCTCCTGCACTACTCCTGCAGGGCTTGCAGAATCTAGGTGAGTGTTTTAATTAAACAGCATTTTACCTGACCCTTGATTTGGTGTACATGCACACATGCATACATACATACATACATACATAAAATATTTCAAGCACGGGCATTAATGCCCTTCTAGCTTGCCAATATATCAAAACACTTGTTCCCATAATAAGTGTCCAGGCTGTTCTTAAAAATATCTAAATTAGTACTTATTTTAATGTAATTTGGTAGTCTGTTCCATGCATCGGCTACTCTGCAGAGAACCAGTCAGTACACTTCTCATTCCTATAGAATCTTCTACAAAGGTTGTCTAATGACTCTCTAGTACTTTTTGATAACCCCAAACACTCTCAGTGGTATTTGTCTTTGAATGCCCTATATACCTGAATAAGATCTCCTCTTAGATATCTGTAAGAGACACTGTACAAGTTCAGATCTTTTATTCTTTCATAATAACGTAAACTTTCAAATCCATGGATGCCCTTGGTATATTTCCACTGTACTCTTTCCGGTTGACTCATGCTTGTTTTCTTACAGGGTTTCCATATTGTTATTCCATACTCAAGATTGGGTCTGATGTAACTAACAAACAATGACTTCATTATTTTTGATTTCCTAGACTTTATAAATCTTTTTATACAACCTATAGTTCTATAATGATCATTAACCAATTGGTTGACATGATTAGAAATACTCATAGCTGAATCTACCCATATACCCAGGTCCTTAAATGAGTCCAGAGTTTCAATCACTGTTTGCTGTACTAAATATCCACCTTTCAATTTATGTCTCCCAAATCTTATATGCTTAGTTTTTTATGTATTTATCAGCATATTATTCTCCTGTGCCCAAATGGTCAATTTCATCAAGTTATTTTGCAGACATGCCTTATCAGTAACACGTTATCAGTTTACCCAATTTCACGTCATCTGCATATAGACTGTAGAACACCTCAGATGAAAATGTTAGGTCTGAAAGATACAATCTAAACAAGTAAGGGCCTAGGACAGAGTCCTGTGGGACACCCTAACTGTAACCAAGGAATTAACCTGACCAGTTGCTGTATGATACTTACCATATGCTATTTGTAAGCCATGCAGCTATCCATCTTATCAAGAGTACATCAATACCTAGTTGCACTAATTTATTGATCAGTGTTTTGTGTATGACCCTGTCAAATGCTTGAGTTAAATCTATATAAATTACATCACAGCACAATTTTTCATTCATAGCTGTTATTATATTGTGATAGAACATCATGTTGCAGGTGGTAATAGATCTGTTTTCAATATATGCATGCTGATATATGGTTTCAAGTCCCAACCTATCCAGTTCTGACAATAACTTATCCAATATTACCTTCTCCATTATTTTTCTAGAACATGAACGCAGGCTAAAGGGTCTATATGATTCTGGGTTAGTCCTACTCCCATGCCCCTTAAAGACAGGCTTAATAAGTGCATGTCTTCAATCTTGAGGAATTTCCTCATATTTTTATGACCTAAAGAATAATAGATATAACGGTACTGTAAGTTCTTCCTGAAGTGTTCTCAGGTCATTGTTACTAATTCTGTCTCCTCTCCTCCCTGTGCTTTGTTTGAATCCAGTTTCTGCAGTTCTTTTTCAATATGTACTTTTATAACTAGGGTGGTTGTTTATTACAATTTTGGAGAATATGAACCTATACAGTTTAGAGGTATGTAATGATTGCAGTTTTGTGAGTTCATGGGAACTTTGTTGAGCAACATCTTGTTAATGTGCAATATCTCCTTCCTTATTCCATTCATGATGTAGGAAATGGGGCTATGCTCACTCACATGTACAGATGTACACACACGCGCACACACACACACACACACACACACACACACACACACACACACACACACACACACACACACACACACACACACACACACACAGGATGACGTATAGCTTAGTCCAATTTGCACACAGAACGAAGGGACAAATCGATTAGGAGAAGTGAGTTACATGTGGGCTGTGGTTCCATCCCGCCAAGTATCAGCCAGAAGACATAACTTCTTTACTGATTATGGCACCCTGCTGTAGCTGTCACATGAGAAGAAGCTTTTTACTTATGACAGTTCATCCAAGGCAGACATAGATAAAAGGAGGTGCATGTGTCAAAAGAGACACCATGCAATTTCTCATTCTACCTAGGACAGATACCTGTTTATGTCATAAGTGCACACTTGGTACTTCATATTCCAGCAGTTCACAAGTTATCAGCACAAACAAATGTGCCACGTGTGTTTCTCTGGAAACTGGCATACCCGTTAAGCTCCTAGAGAAGTAGAGTAGTGCATCTGGTCCCAGCTGAGCCCCACTGATCTCCACTCCTTTTGAAGAGCACTCTTGAATCATTTCTTAACAGATTCCCAGAAGATCTACTACAAATGTGTATTCAGGTCACAGAAGCTTTGACCTTTTCTGACTGATATTCTGAATTTGTACAGTGACTGGTTAGTGTATCAGATATAGCCATGCGATAGTGTTTCTTTCAAAGTAGTGTGGTGAGGAGGAAAAAAAAAGTCTAGCTTTCAAACAGTTGACTATTACAGGCTGCAGCTTTAGTGGGCTGTGAAAATGCCCTTCCACTTTTTTTCAAAGCATTAGCTTGGTTCCCAAGGGGTTAATGACAGCTACTAGGCAGTGGGTGGCATGGTGACGGGGCTCCAGTAGTTAGGGGAGGGCTCTAGATCAGCCAGAACCATGCAATTACAAAGGAGAACTGAGTGGGTAGACTGACAGCCCTACTGCCTCCTCCAGGAACTGAAAGAGAAATGACATAAACCAGGGAAAAGGAAAAAGAGAGAGAGAGAGAGAAATAACTGGAAATCTCAGCTTGCTTGCTTGCTTGCCTGTCTATTAACGGAAAGAAAAAGCAGCACACAAGATACATCTTTTCCTTTGTATTAGCCTGCAGACAGCAGTATTTGTTTGTTATAAGACTCAAGAAGGAGATAGTGTGTGGTGTGATTCTTCTCTGAGCCAGGCAAAGGGTTGTTGAAGCATCATCTGTACTAGGAGTGAAAGACGAGAGAGAGAAAAAGAGATACGCAGCCCATCTTATACAAATGGTAAGTCTCACCTTTACAGTTTTACCTTTACTGGGTATTTTTTAAATCTGTTTATTTGCAGTAGTATGAAGCAGTTTTGATTTTTATTTATTTAATTGTTTATACTTCCTAGCACATCGGAAACAGAAGTGATAAATATAGCATTATAAATGTTGAAAATAGCAGTCAGAAGCAGACTGTTTCATGATTTTTTTCATTTTTTAATGAAATAAATGAAAATAATGTATAGCATTCAATGAGGGAATTACCTTCCACATAAAACGGATTTTGGGATTGCATCTTATTATTTCAAAATGTATTTATTGAAGTTATCACACTGAACTGTTTTTAACCATCACACTGCCAATGAAAAAGCTGATGTGAAGATGAAAATCGAAGTGTTGTATAGGCCATATGAGACAGATACTGCCACTGAGGGGAACAGAGAGGTTAGTTAGATAGACTGATAGTTAGCTAGATAGATAGAGAGATGGACAGATAAAGATACATGCATAAATACAGTCTCATGTGACAACTGCAGCAGGTTTGCCATAATCATTAAACAGACATACAGAAAGAAAGGAAAAAAATATAGAAGTGGCAAACCTAGGAGACAAATATAGAAATGTATGGCTAAGTGAAAAGACATACAATGCACCTATATATGGGGATCACCAAGCCAAGGAGATAACCACAATCATATACAGAGAAAGAGGTTCATATAAGCATGATAAACTTATCCAAAATGTATTACAAGGATCTTTTACTGCAGGATAGTGGCACCAGATTCCTGTTCTTTATTATATTAAATCATAGCTGCAACTTCCTTGCCAAATAACATTTTGGTTTATGGGTTAGTAATACCTGAACTTCATAACCAATGCATCCTGAAAGGCACCCTGAAAGAGCTTGTCAAGTTCTAGGACTGAGACAGGATTGTGCATTAGGTAACTGTGCTGTCTCATGAATGAATAACATACCTGTCAGCATCTTTGAGCAAGAAATATGGTCAAAGGCATAAATAAAGGGGGGGGACAAAAGCCCATAATCAGGGACACACAATTGACAGAATAGCTGTTTTGTTGTTAACATGGATTTTCTGAAGTGTATGAAGTCTGAAACTCAAACATCTGCCATTATTTTCTGACTTCAGTCTCAATGGTTTGCCAGGGTTTTGCCAAAAAATCAAAATTTTATGAGGAATATATCAACATTATAAGGCAAAAATCTGGACATTCTGGGAAAAATCTGGACACTTGAGAGGTATGATGAATAAACATGTATAGCCAGAAGTAAGCCACCATGGCAGGAAGGCATCCTTCACTGATGGAACACACAGGGGTTGACTTAGTCCTGCTCTGGGCACTCATCTGAAATCCACACACCAACTAAGCCCCTATAACTGCAGGACACCAGTGGTACCAGAAACATTGAAGGCTCAGGCGTTATCAAATGAGTAGATGGAAGATACTATAATTAGATGGATAATTTACTGACCGTGTCAAGTATGACCACCCCTACTAGGACACAAAGAAAGTACAGTTGAGTCCATGGGGAGAGGTGAATTCAACACCTGTATTCATGTAATTGAGAACTGTTACAGGGAAAAAAGAGGTTTACTTAAAATAAACCACCATTGAAAAGCATTGCTCGTGAATTACTGCTGAGGCTCTAGAAAGTGCTAATGGCCTGTAGGGAGTCATATACCTGAAAGTGAATATGTTATTAGGCAGAAACATACAGTATGCACTTCCCATCCTCATTTTACTTACATGAACTATATTATTGTTAAACATAGTGCATCATCCTTTACCCATGCACACCTGTTGCTATGGCTACTGTTTTAGCCAGATAAATACAGTGCACATTGTTTTGTTGACTGACTTTGGTAACCAGGAGAGCTTACTAGACATTTGCTGTCTGGCATGGTGGACCAGGAGAATTATAATAAGAAGCAGAAGAGAATCGGCATTTACACATATACAGGCAGGAGCTGTTAACCTGAGCTTTAAAGCAGTGCATTTACAAAACTATGAGCAATCAGAGGTCTGTAACAGAATATAGCAAAGAAAAGTACGTATCCAGTAGACAGACTGTTCAGTTTGTCTGTATGTAAGGAAGAGGAAGGAAATAACCTATATATGCAGCTTACATATACAATATGAACAGCAAACACTAGATGTATACCATTGATTTAAAAAGTGTGTTATGTAAAAATGTCATAGCTGTAGTTTCATGAAATGGTAGCATTGCAGAAAAGTGTTGTTTGACTGCATTGAAAAGTGTTGTTTGACTGCCTCATGCTTGTTTGCAAAAAAAAAAAAAAAAAAAAAAAAAAACATAATGAAGAAACATTTCCTTTCTAGCATGAAAATTTACAAGCTGAGAAAAAAAATTGCACAGGTTTGAGTTTAATTACAGTAGCAGTTACAAATGCTCAGAATTCCCTGACAGCATGTTTTTTCTTCCAGAAGGCCCTTCTCATTTTGACTAACCATGGTGCTTTTCTCTGATTCAGTCCAAATGATCAGGACTTTTTGAAAAAGTCCATATTCTTTGTTTCAGGGTATATTCCTACACTTTTAATGATATATAACTTAATTGAACATGTGTGGGCATACACATACACACACACACACACACACACACACACACACACATACACACACACACACACACAGACACACGCACACACACACACGCACACACATACACACACACACACACACACACACACACACACACACACACACACACACACACACACACACATGTTGCCGATATGTCTGCCATGCAGTTTTTAAATTTTGCTGCCATTTCATTACTCTGTTTCTCTGTCATCTCTGTCCTTTTGTTACTCTTTGTTGGGTAGTAATTTTTAATATTCTAAAATTATTATTCAGTATGTTTACGTTAGTTTGTAGTAGGTCCTGTATTGCACATAAAAACAATGTTATATATAACCATCTTTGGACTTTATAAAACATATTGTACAATGGCACTTTTGCTGTTGCACTGCTAGAAAGATCTTTAGATGAGGTACATACATAGAACAGCAGATTCATCCACATGATATGCTAAAGCGTCTTCAATGATTTCTCTGTTAGAGGCTTTTAGATACTGATGCTAACTTTTTGTACTACATTAGAATAAATGTGTTATATTAAAAAACACTTTAAAAAGTACTCTGTGCAGATCTAGCTGTTGCTTAAAACTATGTGAAAATATTGTTTCGTTATGATGTCTGCTCAGAGGGGAAGTGCATGAAAGATGGGGGTTAGAACAGTTACACACAGGTCTCTTAGGATGTGCCATAATAACCCACATCTACTAAACATAGTCTGTACTTCCACATGAATTTGTTTCTAATATACTTACAATACCAATCAAAGTGCATTATCAGTGGTTCCAGGGTATTACTCTAAATTCAGCAACAGCAACATTTAAGTTTTGTATTCAACATTACAGCTGTACTGAGGTTCACTTCTTGTGATTGCCTTATAAGTAAAGACTGCTATATGAGATACATTCCAGGACATCCCTAATTTTAAAAGCTGAGCACTTATAAAGTCTTCGGAGAAGGGATAAGCTGAACTCTGTCGGGCAACATTGTTGGGATGAAGGAGGAAGATTAACCTCTACCTTCTTTATACCAAATAAAGAAATGGTGCCTTACACCAGCTGTAAGTGAAGTAGTTATCTGAATTGTCCTTGTATTATCCTGGAGTACTGGCACTTATTCCTTTTAAACAGCACTCTCTAGACAGAATAGCTGTATAGGTTTTTTTCTGGATGCCTCATCATCCTTGAATTCTCAGATTCATAGTAACTACTGGAGCTTACTAAACAGCATACACTTGTATTGCAATCCCCCATCCTCTTTTCATATACCATGAATCTATAAATGGTTGTGACAGACCTACGTGGTTAATAAATGAAAAACATATTCTGTCATGCCATTGCCAAGGATTAGGTACCTAGAAAACTGATAAGTCGAAATTCTGCTACCTGTCTTTCCTGAAAACATTTCTGCATTGTGACTAACAGCTGAGTGACCCAGTGGCTGCTAGGTAAACTAAACTGAAAATTAATGTTTGATGGATGAAGAAAGATTTGGTGCTTGTTTTATCTGACAAAGTCTATTTACTAACACTAGAGGACTAGCTGTAAACCAACTAATTGTGCTACATTCTGGATAATGAGTTTTATAATTGACACATTTGTAATACCCCAAGGTAGTTGTAGTGACTAGCTTGCTGTCTCAAGACTGCCTGTGCTCAGCCTGATACATAGTGCTGTAGGCAAGGCCTGGCGTTTTCCCTAATGGTCTCCTCATTATGGTATTTACTAGAAATGCTGTACAGAATAACCTTTGACCAAGCAGGGAGAAGCTTGTCTCTTTACTCGATTGGTTTGTCTTCTTTGCTATTATGTCTTACTGAACCTTGCTATGTATTTTTAATAGATATCTGAATATTTTGCACACAGTTTGCTGAAGGTTGCATGTAGTAGAGCTCAGCATATGATTTCTGTCATGTCCAGGCTCATCTGTTATGCGTATAATGCCTCATGCTGTCTAGAAAAGAAATTTCTCATCCACAGATTAATGTGTTTAAAAACAATTGTACCAAGATTAGATGTTTCATGCATAAAGATACTTCTATCTTAATTTCATATTTCCTTACAATTGGAAAGCCTCAGACAGAATTAGTGACTTAAAAGATTTTGTTGTCATTTAGAGTGATGTAGTGGTCATTACACTTATATTCGGTTCTCTACAGGAAGGTATCATTTTTTTTTTTTTAGGTTTGGACTAGATTTCTATAAGAAGCTGTATTACTATTTTGCAGGACTGTTTCTTCAACTGTCAGTAGCAGTATGTGCATGAGTTGTGTGCATTCACATGTGCGTGCGTGTGTGTGTGTGTGTGTGTGTGTGTGTGTGTGTGTGTGTGTGTGTGTGTGTGTGTGTGTGTGTGTGTGTGACGTGTGCATAAATTTTTCGTGTAACATGGACCTAATTAGCAAGAACTGGTTTCAAGTTAATCACACATTTATAAAGTTAAATATAATTACTAAAGACAAAAATGGTAGAGTCAAACATATAATATAGCTTATAGGGCAGATATGACATTGATAATAAAGTAATGAAGTGTTAAATAACCAAAGAACCACAGCATGGTACTTTAAGGTGGCAAAACAGTTGACAGGAAGTATGGGGTGTCATAAGAAACTCAGATTTGCTTTGCAGTTAGATGATTGTGTAGTTTGGAAAATGAAGATACAACCATACTGGTATGTTATAAAGTTCCTTCCCTGAAAGAGAAAAGCATACGGGTAGGATGAGGTCAGTGAAGACATAACTCAAAACAGGGAATTAATCATTCCTTTCAACTGTCACTGATTTTTCCCTTATATCTGTGCTTTATCCTGCAAATATTCTGTTTATTTATTAAATCAATGACGTTTAAGGAGAGTCACAATGCTTGAAATTATAATTTTATTTTTACCATCTTTCAGAAAATAAATGCTGATACAGAACCGGTTGTTACATTAACTTTTTAAAATGAATTGAAGTAATATTTAAAAATTGTCTGTGATTTTGTGTCTTTGTACTCCCATACTTTTGGCATAGAAGTTAAGAGCTATGGAATTTAGAAATATAATATGTAGACTCAGATAAAAAATGAGGAACTATTGCTTCTAGTAAAAAATAGAAATAGGTACAATACATAAAAAAACAAAAAACAAACAAACAAAAAAAAAAAACTGGAAAATAAAATACTGTTTCCAGTTTGGAGAAGATTTCCAGTCAGAAGGGTGGCTGCAAACAGTAAGCACAGATTTTTATCTATGCAAATGAATCTGAGTTGCTAGCATATCAGTATAATCTTTCAAGATGGAAAGATTGAAGGAATATAAAATCACAAGGCCTGTGAAAATCCAAAGTAAGTTTTTAATAGCACACTCTGGTGCTTCGACTAAAACAGCCTTCAAGGAGGTCTTTAATATCCACTTTGGTAAGTATTTGAAATATTGGGACCTGCTAGAGCGAGTCCCAAAATGCAAAGACTGAACGAAAGATTAGACTTGTATATTAAGTCCGATATGTCATTTCATGGAATATTCCCTTTCCTCCAAGACAGGATGATCTAAGAGTTGGTGTATATAACTTTAGGAAATTTGGAGGGCCTTTCCCCCCTCATGGGGGGATGCAGGAGAAGTTTGGATCTCCTGCAAACAGAGGTTTTAAGCAGAAGAGTGATTTTCAAGATGCATTCCTTTCCTGTGTTTTCAGTCTTTTTTTTTTTTTTTTTGGCTTTTCATCACTCGGCATTTCGAGTGCTGACATTTCAATAGGGAACCATCTACTTCATATATGGTTAATACGCAATAGAACCTTGCAAGTTAATCTAGAGAGAGTTTATTCAGAAGTTGTAAAAGGTGTATGATATCTTAGTTTGTGCAAATGGACTGACAAAGTGGACAAACCAGTGTTATCCTAAAAATGTCATCTACTGCAGCATTGCTGGCCTAGCAAGAATAACCCAGCAACAAAAAGTAAATCCATCAGTCAGGTAATCTGCTCCATTTTGTACCACCTTGGATAATTAGCAGTTGAGTGATTACAGTTCTCAGTTAGATTTTGCCACATCCAACTGCTTCCTCACAAGCCTTCAGTTATGGTTGTGGCCAAAAAACACTTAGTACCTGTCTCCAATGTGTGTGCGTGTGCGTGTGTGCGTGTGTGTGTGTGTGTGTGTGTGTGTGTGTGTGTGTGTGTGTGTGCGTGTGTGCGTGTGTGTGTGTGTGTGTGTGTGTGTTTGACTACAGTTTGATAGATAAAAGGCCAGTTAAGGAACATCCCTGCAAACTTTATAGCAGATGATAGACAGACTGGAATGGTGGGTATAGGAATACACAGTGTACAAATAGACATTCAGAGATCTTCCATGAGTATGCAATCACAGGCATGTATGTATGTGTGCGTGTGCCCCTTATGACTACTTTTTCCTTTTCTCAGCAAAAGTCTCAAAAGGACACAACAGCAGTGCACCAAACTCTAAACCCATTATACCATCCCAAACCAATTTTTTCTCTGATCTGTTGCATAATGTCCTGCTTTGTTGTCTGTCATAATATAGGTGCCCAAAGCACAAAGCTACATATGTTCATAGGTAAAGACTAGGCTATTGGCCCAAGGGTCTATGTAAGCCTAGTCAACAAAGTTCACTGGCTTAAGCCACCCAAGAAAGTTATTTTCCTGTGCCCCTGTCAAGTAGAGCCACATAAGTGATCTCTGGGGTGTATTTCCTATTTCCCATCCACTCATCAATATTTTTCTTGAAGAGTGCTAATGAGGAACTTTGATTGACATAGATGGGTAGCTTGTTCCAGAGTATGGGAAGTCTGTGGGACAGGAATCTATCCCTCCAGCATGCCCTGTTTATTGTGGTGACAAGGTTTAGGTCCCTAGAGCATGTAGCTCGGATGGATTGGGATTTCTTTAGGTGCAGCATGTCCAACAGCTCTGGGTTTGACATAACTTTATATGATAGGCAGAGATCACCTCAGAGTAGGCGATATGCTATGGAGTAAAGCTGAAGTTTTTTTGAGACGGTCAGTGTAGGGCATCTGTTTGAGGACAGTAATCCTCTTTGTGAGGTACTTCTGTGGCATTTCCAGCTGCTGCAAATTGTGAGGTACATTCCAAAAGGGGCATTGTACTCTATAATGGGTCTAATGAGTGTCGAGTAGAGGGGAACAATGACCTCTTTTTTCCTGGATGAGAACCCTTTTGTGATGAGTTGTGCCACAGAGAAGGATTTCCTGACTACTGTGACGGTGTGATTATCAAAGGAGAGACAACTGTCCACCTGTGTCCCAAGGTCTTTTATCGCACATTCGATGTTAAGTAGACTGCTGCTTATGTGGTAGTTCATGGGTACAGAGTTTTTACCAAAGGGGATGACAATGCACTTTTTTGCATTGAGCTTGAGGCCATGGCTCTGACACCAGGCATCTGACTCAGTGTGGCCCTTCGGTAGGATGTCCACATCATTTGGGAACTTGACTATGGCTCTTAGATTGCAGTGATCTGCAAACTTCATTAGCCAAAGGCCTTCTGTGTTAGCCTGTACTTCAGAGAAGTAGATACAAAACAGTAGAGGTCCCAGGACTGAACCCTGTGGTACTCCACTTGTCACTGGTTTGAAGTCAGATTTGGAGTCTGCAACTTTTACAGTGTTGGCTCTGTCAGTAAGCCAGTTGCCAACCCATCTTGTGACGTAAGGATTTATACCTAGTTTAGTGAGTTTATCTATAATTCCAGAATAGGTGATGGTGTCGAAAGCCTTGGCGAGGTCAAGATAGGTTGTGCAAACCACCTTGCCCTCATCTACAGCTTAGGTGACTGCCTCAAAAACTCAATTAGGTTCAGGAGGCATGATCTGTCTTTCACAAACTCAAACTGGGTGGGGTCCAGAGTTTGGAGGTTATCAATGTCTTTGTTTATGAGTTCCATGATGGTACGCTCCATGGTCTTACAGACCAGGCTCGTCAGGCTAATAGGGTGATAATTCCCTGGATCAGTGGTGGCTCCCCCTTTGTGGAGTAGGATAACTGTTGCTGTGTGCCATTTAGTGGGCACAAAGCCTGATGTGAGGCTATGATTGAACATGGTGCTTAGGTGGGGAGCCAGTTCATTCTGAAGTTCATGTAAAACGCAGCCTGGGGTGTTGTCCGGTCCCATGGATGCTGTGTTTTTGGCTTTAGCGAGTGCAGCTTTTAGCTGCGTAGTTGCGATTACAGGGACTCTGCATTCTTCCTGTATAGATATGGGCCCTTTAGAGTGTGAGAGGGGGGTAAAGTTAGCATTGAACCCATCTGTCAGGATGTTGGCAACATCAGTTGGTTCTGTAATTTTCATGCCATTGTGCTGTAACTCAGAGCAGATCTGGGTGCTGCCATTGAGATCCCTGACATGCTATAGAATAGGTCTGGGTGCTGCCATTGAGATCCCTGACATGCTATAGAATAGGTCTGGGTGCTGCCATTGAGATCCCTGACATGCTATAGAATAGTCTGTGCTGCCATTGAGATCCCCTGACATGCTAGAATATAGCTCTGCCATGGTGCTCCCATTGAGCATCCCTGACATGCTATAGAATGGTCTGGGTGCTGCCATTGACCATCCCTGACATGTAGGTCTGGGCTCTGTGGTGCCATCTGGGATTGCTATAGAATAATAGGTGGTGCCTGCATTGATCCCTGACATTGCTGCTATGAAATAGGTCTGTGCTGCCATTGAGCTCCTTATGATGCTATAGACATGGTGCTGGTCTGGTCTGGGCTGACATGCTATAGAATAGGTCATGGGTCTGTGTGCTGCCATTGATTGCTGACATGCTGCTATAGCTGCCATAGAAGTTGCATTTGATTTCCTGACATTGCTATAGAAGAGGTCTGGGCTGTGCTGTTGATGCTGGAGAATGAGAATAGGTCAGGTCTGTCTGGGTGCTGCCATTGAGATCCCTGACATAGCTATAGAATGCTTTGTGGTTGTCCTTAGAATCAGTGGCAAATTTGTTTTCGTAGGTAGCTTTGGAGGATCTTATAAGGGATCTTAGCTTCTTACTGAGGCTGACCAGGGAGCTTCTCCACTCATGGGATTTTACTCTCTTTTGAAACAGTTTCTTCCTTCTGTTGTAGAGTTTGTTTATGGTGGGTGACCACCAGATTGGCTTCCTGTTTTTGGAGGATAGTGTATTGGTTTTGTTCAGGATAGCACAATCCATGCACTGCGTACCTCATCGATCATGGAATTTTCCTGGTGATCACCATTGTTGACAGCAAGTTAATCCAGCATATGTAAGTGCTTATACAGTACATTTGTGTAGGATTCAGCAGTCGTAACTGTATTGTCCATCTGCATGGGTGTCATGAAATTCGCCACTTCTGTCTTACAAAGCTTGAAGTTGGTTTTGGAGATAATTTTTGCCATGGTTTCCATAATGAGGGGTGGGGGTGGGATGTGGATATCTAGGGTGATTAGCTTATGGTCAGATCTGACCAACGAGGAGTTGACTTCAGGTGTGGAACACCAGTCACTCATGTTGGTAATGACTAGGTCTAGGATATTGTTGTCCCTGGTAGGGGTATGGACATTGGAATTTATGAATTCTAGAAAGCGTTGAATGAAGGAGTTGATACATGAGTAGTTTTTTCCAGTTAATGGTGGAGTAGTTGAAATTGCCCATTATTAGGGTGTTTGGTTGAACCCTAATATTTTCCAGTATATGAAGAAAAGAGGAATGGGAAACCTGTGGCATGGTGGTGGATCTGTAGCAAGCTACAATATGGACTTCAGTTTTGCTCAGAGTTAGTTGCACTTGGGATAACCTCGTATACATTATGCTGAGCAACTAGCCTGGAGGTGTGGATATCCTTAATGAATATGGACACACCTCCACCTTTGGTGTTCCGGTCCAGGTTAGATGGCCGAAAAGTGTGGTATGAGTTATAGCCTGGTAATGCAGGAGAGCACTCTGGAGCCTTGAACTAGGTCTCAGTGACTGCACAGATATCGATGTTCTCCATTTTAAAGAGTGCCTCGAGGGAGTGCATTTTGAGATTTAGACTTCTTGCATTGAGTAGCATTACCCTCGGTTTTTGCTTTCCTGTTCCTGTTATGGTGGTGAATTTGTCATTTGAACCTTGCCTAAAAAAGGCACTATAGGGGTGGCAAGAGCCTTAGCCAGTATCCTGAATTCCAGGGATGACAGGTGCAGGCCATCTCTGACAAAGCATGGTGGTCTGTCGACCATGTCGTCCCCGGCAGACAGTTACTGGATCCCCTTAGAATGACGCTAGAAGCTCAGCCAATTGTTGAAGTCAATCATTTTGTCCTTCATTTTGTTACTCTCTAAAGGATAGTAACTAACCCCTAAGACATGCACTTGTATTCCCTTTAGCTGGCCGAGGACATTGGCATCCAAGAGTCAGATATTTATAGAACAGATAAGTTGCTGCCGAGGTTTCAAAGAACAAATGTTTAATAACAAAAATGTTTCCTGCAGGAGCTAAATAACCATGCAAATTGGGAAGCCAGGCAGAGTTAATGTACAAGGCTGCGTGCAGTGTTCATACAGGCAGTCATATAGATCTTTCATTGTAAGTAAAGTAACTTGATGGACCATGCATAATGCTCTGTAATATTATGCTGATGTAGTCATGGCTAGTCACTTAGACAGGATTGGAGTTACCACAATGCAGCAAGCAGGGGGACTGTAAGAGCTACTGAAGTGCACTGTGCTCTGTCAGGTGGTCCTGATTCTTTATTATTTGCCACAGGAGGAAAGATGTGAAAATGTAATTTTTCTGTGCTGCATATTTTAAGCAGCAGTTTGTCTAGCAATTTAAAGGAGCAAGATTGTGCAGCAAATGAAGGTAAAATACAGAGAGTATCATTTGCTCAATACCCCAGGCTTGTAGATATTTGCACACCACTGGCTTATGGTTTTGATGTAAACAGTTCGGGGAACAGAGGATCTTTTTTTCCTGAGATCCTGTTATGGATGGCTAACTAAGATAGTGCACAGATTATGTAACTAACTTGTTTTATTTAGTTACTTAGTTAATTATTTGTGTACCTTACTTATACACATTTGCTAACTGGGTAGATGCACAAACAGATACTGGTCAACTATATAGTTACATAGTTACAAATGAGTGCAATAACAATGAATAATTATCAAACATATGATCTCACATTTTCATTTGAAAACAGTAAGAAAAGAATAAATGTCATACTTAGTAGAAAATTGTGTGTGTTTGCAGATGATCTTGTAGGTGAGGAGAATAAATATACCCAAACTATACGTCTCTCAGGGGCAAATGCAAATTCCTAGTAACTGGTTGTGTAATAACAACATAAGATACCAAGATAAGGCATAATGCTCAAGGTAGAAGTGTCGATGGAAGAAGGCAAATTTCTGGATACAGAGTAGTCTAAATTGCTGCTTATTTCATTTGGTAGTGAATTTTAACAAGCCACTATAAACAAGTAATGATCTTTCAAATGTCTACCTCCCTCTCACATATTTAACATTTTTTTAACTCGTCAATTGTGTTTTTCCATACCATACTAAAAATAAACAAATTGCTTTGTTTTATGAATTTAGCAGTTGTTTGCTAGCTGTAAAGGCATGTATATTCAAGAATAAATCTGGTGGCAAAATAATACATTTAATTGTTTATTTCCACTTAAGTCAAAAACTTGCTTTGCAGCAAACAGCTAAGGATAATCTGTCTATAAAGACTGCTATGGGAGAATGAAGAAGGAAATTTGCATGACATTTTAACAAAATGTTGAGTTAATGGAATTTACAACTTTAAGGTAAAAATATGAAGACAGATATTTGTTGAAGCTAGTGATGATAATACAGCTGGACACAAAGAAGCAGTACAGAGTTCATGGAAGGGCACTTGACTGTGGAATTTTGGTAATACAGACATTTTAATGATTTCATTTTAGCAGAAAGGAAAAATTGAACTTCATTTATATTTAGGTTTAGCCATTTTGGTGAATTTCTATTTTTTCCATGCCAAAGAACATTGTCCAGCATCAAACATTAGTTGGATAACTCTGAAAAATAATAATTTAACATTTCCTTGAGGTCACAAAAGCTCTATTGTCCTTTCCACTGTTATCAATTATTATATCTTGCTGCAATGTGCTTCAAATCTTTGAGCAGAAATTTGAGAAAAGACAAGGGCCAAGATTCAGAAGCTGGTTTATCACCATTGTATAGACTTGTCATATGTCCACCTACAATGCTAAGGGCTCAGCAATAGAATTAAAGGTGTATTATTCTATTAAGAGACACAGCCTTGTGTAGAAAGGCTTTGTGGAGTGCAGTATGAATAGGAAATCAAGGGACAGACTAAAGAGCATGTGGGTTTGGGAGATTCCCTACTGTGGGCCAACCTGCAACTTAGGTTGCTTTGGAAGGTGGCCTATTTCTGTCCTATCAGTCTATAATTATGGGAGAAGTGAGGTGTGATAAATTGCTCTTAGGGTGATGATAATGAGCAGTCCTGGGTGCCTTGTTTGTAGGATAAATAAATTCCAGTCACTCACAGTGTATATACAGTAAGAAAAAGAGACTGACTGGATAATAGGCTAGAGAGGGACTATCCTTACATTTATTTATATATTTTAAAACTGTGAAAGAAGAGAATGCATTTGATTTACATTTGTTGACCAGGATGGTCCCACTGACCAAATTCCATTTTCAGGGGGTACCTAAGAGATAAATCACAAAAATATATAGCAAAATAAATTCAACACTAAATATACTGAAATAAGTTCACATGTATTAATTTACATTCTTGTGTGAAATAAGCAAGATGTAATAGTATTTGTTTTACAAGGCATAGTCTTTCTTCAGAGACCACTTTAAAGGACAAGTAAAAAAATATACAATGACACATTCATGTAAGTAAAATTAGACTTTACGTATACAGAGGACATTTCAGAAACTCCATCACACAAATGCATGCAGCACACACACCTGTATGTAGGAACACACTGTATAAAGTGAGTAATAGCAGACTAGTTGTGGCATTAATAAGTTCTAGTTAGTGACTGGGAGAAATAGGGTTGAATTCCGTGTGAGAGTTGAGAAGTAAAGTAACACAGGAGGAAACATAAATAATGCCCTCAGTGTCACATCTGTAATTCCCACGTACTTCAAATTCTCAACTATGGCACTTATCGAAGTAAGGAAGATTCCTCAGTGCCCTGCTCAAACTTATCCTAGTCTGTATGCATATCTCCCTGAGTGTGTCCTGAAAATAGGCCATGGGCCTAGTGCTGCCTACCTGGTCAATGAACATAAACTACTAAACTTAAAGAAAAGCTGAACAACATGGCTAAGTAATTCACTGTTGCTTGTATACACATTTTGATACATTAAAACATGAGTCCTTCACTGCCAAAGTGTCACAATTACAGTTAAGACTGCACAGTAAATTAAAACCATTACAATTTTTCTTTTATACTTTCTAAGCTTCTTCTAGTTTATTTTTTTACTCTGAACAAGAGACATATGTCTGTATATGTATGCATTGCTATGATCGAGTCTGAGGACAGACTGTTGGGTGACATACTTTGTGGTAATAAGAGATATTTAGTGTATGGCTATGTGCAGTGTAGTTGCACAATGACCAACATTCTTTCCTGCCAGCTAAAGGGTCTCCTGTTTGGTTCATTACTGGAGTCCATCTTGTACAGAGTCTACCTGTCCTCCTTGTGGTCTTGTGAGAATTCTGTGATTGTTCTTCTCTCCCACATTCCAAAGGTATGTGGTACATGGACTTGTGACTTTGCTACTGACCATATCTGTGTGTGTGTGTGTGTGTGTGTGCGTGCGTGCGTGTGTGTGTGTGTGTGTGTGTGTGTGTGTGTGTGTGTGTGTGTGTGTGTGTGTGTGTGTGTGTGGTAATATGGAAAAATAAAGCCTGGCAATGCATGTCTCTTCACTCTTCCTGCCCAGTAGAGATTGTGGTAGCTGTTCATGATGTCCCTATAGGAGTTAGTTAGCATAAATGGATGGGTGTTGTCAATTCATTCTTATTTATTATATAAGCAACTGCATGAGTGGTAAAATGATTATTTTTTTCAGTAATATGTTCTTTTTATCTGATCAGGCGTCTATTAAATCAAATACTTAACCATATTACAGCATATTACATTATACTATATAGATTATTTATTGTGGTTTTCTGTGTTTCTGAAAATTATTTATGTTAGTGGTGCTTTACTGGTATATCTCTGTGTGTCGTCGTATATCTGTGTTTATTCTAGTGCTTATTTTAAATCTAAGTATGTTTTGTACGTTTTATTCAGGTGCATCGTTTTGATTTTATATTTTATTTCACTTTCACTTTGATTAGTTCCTTTATTGTATATTACGTTTTTGTTTTTGCATATATCATGCTGGTTTTGTTCATTGGATTCAGAGGAGTTTCAAGGCAATTTATTCTCATGACCATCTACACCTTACCAATATCCACCAAGGCAATGGTATTTTCTTTAGGTTAGCTATTCTGTTGCTTATATTTTTGCAAGACTGGAATTACAGTGTTTTTTCTGGTTGTTGTTTATAGTAAGGTGGCGATGCGTACTTTCACATGTGATCCCTGCTTTTCTATATGGTTATGTCTTTTTTGTCTTTCTAGTTTTCAGCTTCTATTATGCAGGTCTGCAGGGATTTTATTTTTATATACTATATTAAATGTCACTTGATCAATTTAATATCCCATCAAGTTATGGTCACTGTGTATTGGTGATGAATCCAGTCTCATAGAACGATCAATTTAATGTGGAGTTCTTCCTAAAAAGGTCATCTGTTTTTTTTACCTAGTCTGGTTCATGTTACAAATGGTGATCTGATCCCTCTTCCTCCTCAAATCCTTCCGGACAATTCTGGAGATGATACTGAGCAGCTGGCAGTGATCTATATCCTACATGCCATCAATGGACCTATTTGCCCTTGGTTTTGTGCACCATGTTTCAAGTTTGGGATCCACTGATATGCACGAGGCATAGTTTGAACCTGAGCTCAGCTTATAAAAGCAATAAGCATATGTTCTTCCACTTTCTACAAGAGTTCCAACTTAAAGAAACCTACAGCAAACTGGGAATATTATTTCCTATTTTATTAATAATAATTTAAAATGAAAGAATATGTAAAAGCTGTGCCAGTCTCATACATGTCAGTATACAACGAGGGCTGTTTTGGCTTGCTACCAGTTGTACACCCTGTCATTGTACTTTTAAATCATTTTAAGACTGTAAAATCTGACACTGGATGGGAACCACAACTTCCTCAATGCAAGTGATTAACAAAGGGGCAAAAAATTGATGTTATGATGGCAGCAAGCAGGATATCACTGAAGTTTTGATTTTTCAGTGTTTTTGTGACATAGGGGAAACCTTTGAGAAAGTCAGCATTATAGCCCTGTGACAACCATTTTTTTTGTACACCATGCATTGATTTTGCAATAAAATGAAACTTCATACAATTAACTTTTAGTTAAGACTGATTTGGAGATTTAGAGGCATAGTTGTCATAAATGCATTTGATTTGTCCCAGCTTACTGTGGTGAGGTTTACTTCTCCCTACTAAGAGTAGCCATTCCATAAAGCTTCTAATGCACTTTTGTATGTATATATATATATATATATATATATATATATATATATATATATATATATATATATAGTGTGTATGTGTACATAGGTGTATATATATATATATATATATATATATATATATGGATCACCTTCATTTGCCTGAAAGCTCATTTGCCCGACACTCATTTTCCGCAGACCAAATGACTGAAAGCTCATTTGCCTGAAAGCTCATTTGCCCGAAAGCTCATTTGACTGACAACTAGTATTAGCAAGAAAATGGAATATGCCCCCCTCCACACTGCAGTGCGACCCTGGAGTTAGAATATATAGTTAGGGGGTGTGTGGGGGGCACAGCCCCCATTAATGGGGCAAAGCCCCCCACTTACTTTCCTGTTACTAAGCAATATTACATCAAAAGGTAACAATATCATATGAAATGAAGTGGGGGGCTTTGCCCCCCACACCACCCTACCTATATATTCTAACTCCAGGGTCGCACTGCAGTGGGGAGGGGGGCATATTCCATTTTCTTGCTAATACTAGATGATGATGATGATGATGAATGATTAAAAATAGAGTAGTTCTTGTTAGGTAAACGCACAGAAGCATATTGAACTTTTAGATGTTAGATACGTAAAATTGGAGTTAACAGGCACACTAATAAAGTTTTTACTTTATTACATATATATATTCTTCTTGAGGGGACCTGTCAAAAGGTTGTCCAACATAGCCTTTTTTTTGGTTTTGTTGTCACTGTATTGGTGTAATCATGAGGTATTGCCCCCCTTCTTGTAAATGTATTTTTATTTATATCCACCTTTTCTTACTATATATATTTTTGGCAGTATAGCTGGTCTTATAGTTTACATAATGCTGTGTTAATTAATTGTATATAGATATATATTTTTTTGACTATCAGCATTCATTTAGGTTTTTTATATGTGTTTATTATAGGTCAGACACATATTTTAATTTCATTTTTAACAATATGGAGGACTGCAATTTATGATTGTATATGTTTATGTCCTTTCTTTGTTTTTAAAAAAATGTTCGCTGCTCAGAGGTAATTAGATGATGTCATTTCCTCTTTTGAGCTTTTATAAACGAAATGTGAGGTTTGAATGTATTTTTTACTTTGAAAAAGCCACGGATTGCCGTGTATTGTTAAATGTGTGTGGTCCTCATTGTCCACTGACAAGTTAATGAGTGTGTTGGATTTGTATCTTGTTAATTTGTCAAATGGTTATTTGGTTTCATATCTAACCTGTGGTTGGTACTAATAACAGTAGTAATAATGTAAATATTATAGATGGTACAGAAATTATGGAGTGTTCCCTGCAAGGAAACATCTCTGAAAGATCATGGCAGTTCTAGCAGTTATATGTAGAGAAAGGGATGTACAAGTGTCATGTATGTGAAATATTAGTTTTAATAATAATTTTATTATTATTATTATTATTATTATTGTTGTGAGTACTCAGTGTATTTGATTGACTCATGCAAAAAGTAATCACTGACTCAAAGTTTACATTCAGGTTTACATTGAATTCTATCTGTGTTAGGTGAAAAGGACTTTCACAGTTACTTCCAAATGGGACAGCAAAGAATATAACTGCTCCAGCATGTTGTATGCTTGTTTTGTTACTAGTTATCCAAATAAAAACATTTTGTGTAATGATTTTACTTTTATACTTCATCTTTAATTTTGTGCCCAGGTTATATACTGTAGAAAAAAATAGGTCTGTTCAACCCCACGCCCACCCCAAATAAACATGCAGGAAGTTGATGTACAGTTCCCAAACTCCTGGCTGCAGCTCTGAATTTGGGTGGTGTAGCTGATGAAGACATGTTGTGGTTTTTGAGAGGCTGGACTGTGCCATTTTCTTGAATAAAGTATTCATCCTACAACTAGATGGGAATATATTATAACAACGAATGATTAAATGATCGAACGTTGTTATATCGAACTCTAAAGTTCGAATTCACAAGACATCAAACAACCAGAACGCTATTCCAAAAAAAAAAAAAAGACATTAAAACGTTACATAAAGTGGGGGGGCTTCACCCCCCCTACTTAAATATACCAACTACGAGATTGCACTACAGTGCAAAGTGACGAAGTGGCCAAGAGACTTCTTTCCCAGGGAAAAAATTTGCTTATATGTCGCTTCGTCTTTTTGCCTTTTTGACATTTCATGTTTGACCAAGACGCATTCGACAAAATGTGTCTTCAGTTATCTGATAGGAACCCCAACTAGATATATGCCTTTCTTCTTTTTTTTAATGTGAAGAAGTTTAAAATGCACCAGGCAGTGTTTTCTACCATGATTCAGATGTCTGCTCATGTTTTAGGGGAACACTTTCATTTTTCTGCCATGTCTTTGCTTGTTGTGTAAATATGTAGAAAGGTTGCAGTCTCACTTGCACTTTACTGAATTTAACAGATTGGATTTCTCTACTTGTAAGGATTATTGATTCTGATGTACTTTTCTACATAACTTTTTCTTCCATAATCTCTTTATATATAGTTTGATAATCACAGCATATGGATTTTTTATTAGAAAAGACCTATTTTTCCCAAGTATATGTGGAAAAAGTGTTGCACATGTTTGTTTATGTTTCTCCTAAAGTGTCTTTGCTTGTTAACCAAAGAAGTATAAGAAATTTCTTTCTTGTGTTTTGAAATGGAGATTTAGACTTCTGTGATGTTGCCAAAAAAAAGAGTCATCAGTAACACAGAAATGTTGCTTGGGAAAACATGTAGCCATCTGTATATTTTTGTGAAACAGTGCAATGTAGGGTAGATGTGTTCATTAGAGTTTAAGGTAATTGTCAATCTTAGCAACAGATAAATTAGCATGTGCCACAGCAGCATGAATAATGCTGATTGTGAAATATCAGCTAAAGACAGAAAGAGTTAATTATATTGTGATTTCATACATCCAGAATATGAGAATAAAATGTAGTCATCTAATGAGGGTACATCCCTTGCGTGGATACAAATATTGGGAAAAACATTCTAAAATTAATCACAGATCATACAAATTCCCATGGCTTCAGGGTCCACTAGTGGTCTGTCCACCCCGTTCTAATTTATTTCCTACAACAAAATAAATCACATTCTCCTACAAATTATCTGGATTGCCTTATGGGTATGAGAAAGAAGAATAGTACAATACTGTAGAAGATCATTCCTTCTAGATGACAAACTTTTAAATGGATCACTTTGTGGTGTACTAATCAGAGCACAACCATAATATTGTAATGTCATTCTTTAGGGAAATTGTTATGCCCACTATTCATATCTGCTTCTGTAGGTACTGGGTAGGCTGTGGTCTGTAGCTTGTACAAGGCCAAACAGAAATGGTAATGATTTGGAACCTCTAAATATGAGACTCCATCTCAATTATTTGCATTACGATTGACTGCTAGACCCTTGTCTAGGAACTTTCATTGAGCTGAGCAGTGATATAGAAAAGTTATCTTGTCTCATTGTGGTATGAAACTGCACTATTACTGAGTGTTGAAAAGTGAGTGAAACAACTTTTGCTGTCAATGGGGCTTTCTTTTTTCTCCACTGTTGTGTGACATCAGAGTAGGCATATTTAAGTTTGGGGGTAGAGGTGCTCTCCCTACACTGGATGCATGTAGGGAGACGTCCCCTGCAGAAAAAAATCTTGTTTCCCTGGTTATTTTTCAGTTGTTCTGTGTTCTGTATTAGTGCAGCTGATCAATTGACATGTATTCCAGAGTTCATTACCCTACACCTGAGTCCAAAGTGCATGAGGTATGAACTCACTGATTATTGTTCATTGATATTTAACTTCCATTTGTTTTTCTCTGGAAAATCACTGCCTGTGTATTTTCTGTTTGCATATTGCAAGTTGTTCAGTGTGTATTTGAGGGATTGTCTGCTTTCTTGGTGGTTATGCAGCCCATTGAGTTAGTATGTACAAAGTAATAGCTGTGTTTGTGTGTGTGTGTGTGTGGGGGTAAGTTTCAATATCTGAAATGTTATTTTTTTGTCCATTTGAAGTTTCCGTGAATTTAAACTACACAAAACTTAATACAGTATGTCAGCTACAACTGAGTTTTGAGCTTGATTCTGAGTATGCGTCTTACAATGTCCAGCCAGGCTTGTATAATCCTGTTTGTAGGTATTTAGCCAGGATATTTCCCCAAACTGTTTGGAATCCTTAGCTATGTTTTAATGACTTTTTCATGACAACAAGTTATAGTTGCTAGTTAGGTGATCCCTGAACTCTCGATAAGTTTTAACACTGTAAATTGTGATAGTTTTTTGGAACTGCTGCAGATCCACTGTAGTGTGATTTCTGCCGTCCTTGATCTAGTCACCTCTTCCCTACTGGGTACATGCAGAGTGCTGCTTCAGGGGTATACTCTTTTCTGATCTTCCCTCTGCATTGCTGAATTGCACAAGGTCACTTACTTAAGCCACTGTTGTCCATTGAATATATGTTTATGTTAACTGGTATCATTCAATAGAGAGGGCTGTGGTATCACAGCTGCAACAGTGAAACCAATAATCACATCTCCTCAGCTCTGGAAAATGTGCTTGATCTTGTATGATTTGGGAATAGTCTATAAGCCATCCTTTATTGGATGAGAGTGAGTAAGGTTAAATGTACCCAACCAGTACTGTGGCTTTAGCCATAGGATAATGGGATCATAGGAGGTTACTAGGCTAATGGCCCTGGGACCCTTACAAGCCTAGCCAAGAGTTCATCCCCCCAAAAATTCCTCAGTCAGCACCTGTCACCCCTGTCAATGAGGGGCACAGGAGGAGACCTTGAGACAGATTTGTGGTTTCCCATCCACTCATCAAGGTTGCACTTGAAGAGGGTCAGTGAGGTGCTCTGTTTGACATATATGGGAAGTCTATTCCAGAGATGGGGCAGCCTCTGGGAGAGAAACCTGTTTCTCCAGCAGGTTTTGTTGATGTCACATATTAGATTCAGGCCTTTCGAGCAGGTATTTTGTGAGGAGTTAGACTTATGGATATGGAGCATCTCTAGTATGGCAGGGTCTGAGATTGCCTTGTAGGCAAGACACAGATCACCCCTGTGCAATCTGTATGAAACCAAATAGAGTGATAGTGATTTGAGCCTGTCTCCATAGGACAGGTGTTAGAGACCATGGATTCTCTTTGTGAGGTATTTCAGTGGCCTTTCCAGTTAGTGCAGATGTCTGGAGAGGTACATACCAAACGGGGTGTTATGCTCAATTATTGGTCTAATGAAGGAGGAGTACACAGCGATAATAACCTCCTTTTTTCTGGATGCAATCCCTTTACTTGTGAGATGAACCATGTAAAAGGCTTTTCTGACCACTGCCGTTAGATGATGGTTGAATGTAAGGTTGTTATCAACCTGAGTGCCCGGGTCTCTCACTACAGGTCATGTGCTTAGGGTGTTGCCGTTGATGTGGTAATCAGTAAGGGTCTTGTTTTTATTGAATGGTATGATGATACATTTTTTTGCCATTAGTTGGGAGGGAGGCCTAATGGTTAAGGTGTTTGCCTTACAAACACAAGGTACAGGGTTTGAATCTCACAAGAGATAATTGGCTAGGCTTAAAATGGCTCACAAGGGCAGTTAGCTTAGTACTAATCTATGAACCTATTAGCTTGAAGCCATGACTTTGGCACCAGTCATTAGTTGCTGTGAGACTCTCTTGCAGTAAGTTAACATCATTTGGGGAGTCAAGGACAGCACCCAACTTACAGTCATCTGCACACATGGAGAGCCAAAGACCTTTTGTCTTTTCTTGGACCTCTGAAAAGTAGATGTCAAACAGTAGGGATCCCAGGACAGATCCCTGGGAACTCCACTAGGGACAGGTCTGCTATCAGAGGTGGAGGTGCCTATTTTGACTTTGAGGGGCCTGTCGGTGAACCAGTTGGCCACCCACCTGATAAGACAAGGATTTATGCCAAGTTCTGTGAGCTTTTCGATGACGCCTGAGTGCGAGATTGTGTCAAAGGCCTTAGCCAGGTCAATGTAAGCTGTATGTACTGACTTTCCCCTCATCCAGGGCCTTGGTGACAGTCTCAAATAAGTCAACCAGGTTCAACAGGCAAGATCTGCCCTTAATGAATTTGAACTGGTTGGGGTCAAGAGTTTGGAGATTGCCTATGTCCTTGTTTATGAGATCCATAATAATATGCTCCATGGCTTATGGGGCGATAGTTTCCAGGGTCAGTAGTGGCACCACCTTTGTGCAAGGGATGACAATGGCAGTTCTCCACTATGCTGGAATGAAGCCTGCACTTAGGGTGTGGTTGAATAGGGTGGTCAATGGCAAAGCCAGTTCTTGCTGGAGATGGTACAGAATATAGCCTGGGATACTAGCAGGTCCCATGGAAGCTGTGTTCTTTGCCTTGGATAGGGCCTTTAGCACTTGAGCTATGGAGATGTGAGGTATGGGACAAGTATCAAGGATGTTGAAAGGGCCTTTGGAGGGGGACGGGGGGTGAGGTTTGCTCTGAACCTATCTGCTAGAAGGTTGGCTAAGTCAACTACATCAGTGTGAGTGATACTGTTAAGTACTAATTCGGAACAAACCTAGGCTTTGCCATGGAGGTTTCTGACATAACTGAAGAAGGCTTTGTGGTTTCCCTTTGTTTCAGAGGCTAGTTTTGATTCATAATTGGCTTTGGAGGCTTTCACTAGTGATCTAATTTGCTTGTTGAGACTAAGGAGAGAGTTTTTCAGGTTTGGAATATGTTCCTTTTTACACTTAGACAACAGTTTCTTCCTTTTATTGTAAAGCCTGTCAATATAGGATGTCCACCAAACAGATTTGTGTTTCCTAGAGGAGCAGATTTTAGTTCTATTGGGTATGGCTAAGTTCATGCAGTTGTACAGGTACTCGTATAATGCACTGGCATACCGTTCAGCATAGTTGTCTGCATCCCCTGATGGGGAAGCGGTGTGAAGCTATAGATACCCTCCCTTAGGAGGTTGTTGCTAGCTTTTGAGAAGTTTTTTAGCTTGATTACAGTTGGGAGGGGGTTGGAGGGGTTAGAAAGTTTGAATGAGACAGTCCGATGATCTGATCTCACCTGGGAAGAACATACTTTGAGAGGGGTGCAGCGGTTGCCCATGTTGGTGAGAACCAAGTCCAGAATGTTATCTCCCCTTGTGGAGGATGAGACAAGCTGGTCTAGTGCATTAGAATTGATGAAGTCAAGGAATCATCGAGTGAGTGCATTAGTGCAAGAATAGTTCACCCAGTCTATGGTGAGGTAGTTAAAGTCACCAAGTATCGGGGTGTTAGGGGGCACCTTAATGGAGTCAAGTAGATCCAGCTAGGAGGAATGGGTATCCTGAATCATGGAGGAAGTCTACAGCTGGCTATAACTTGGATGGGTGTCTTGCCAACTGTTAATTGCACCTGGAGTATTTCCAGTGCATCATGCTGGCAAACCAGTCTGGAGGTGTGCCTGTCCTTAAAGAAGATAGAGACTCCACCACCCTTAGTCTTCCCGAGCTCATTTTGGGGTGGAATGTATGGAATGAGGTATAACCTGGTAAGGCAGAGGTGATCTCCACAGCCCTGAACCAGGTTTCCGTGACCACACATACATTGGCATCTTCCAGTGCAAATGGAGCCTCCAGTGAATGCATTTTCAGGTTAAGGCTCCTAGCATTAAGCAGTATGACCTTCAATTTATTTGCATTTTGACAGGTCTTTTATGTTGGAAGATTTGTCTTTGGGACATTTCCTATAAAAGGTACAATAGGGGAGGCGAGTGCCTTGGCCAGGATCCAGAAACCCAGTGGTGACATGTGAAGGCCATCTCTGGCAAAGCATGTCATCCCAGGCAGACAGATGTTGGGTCCCCTTGGAATGACACCAGAAATTAAGCCAATTGTTGAAGTCAATTATTTTTTGTTGGTATTGTGGTATCATTCTTGGTGAAGGTAGGATGCTGCTTAGGGCTGGGATCATACCTGCCTGGAACACATACTCTGAGAGCTACATCATGTCTCTCTTCGTATAATCCAGAGAGGTACATCTCAAGTCATTCACATCAACAGAGTTGTACTTGTACTTGTTGTGGAGAGACTTAAGTGCATGTGTGATGTGGTGGATTCTAGCACCAGACTGACAACTGATCGTGACCTTCTCCTTGTCAAGCCCGGTGAGGGGGACATTGGTGTGTCTCACAACTGCATCACCAATGACTAGTATACTTAGTTTTGGATGTCACTTAAGGGCTTCCCCGATCCATACCTTCTGATGGTACATTATGAGAACAACAGACCAAAGTTGCTTTCAAGGGTATATGATATAGATGATATCCTCACTGATAAGTTGGCACTGAGGCACATGGTGACATCTGCTGTCAATACATCTTGTTTTCATTCAAGGAATATCAGCTAGGCCTGTAACCCTTTCTGAGGGCAGTGCCCTTTATGAGTTTAATTTTTGCAGTAACCATGCCTTCAGCTGCTGCAGAATTCAATGACCAGGTTTTCTGTGAGTGTTTTCCCCGTCATGATCATATAATTACTGTGTTGTATATCCTGCACTGGGTATCAGATTCGATTACTAACCTCTCCTATGCTACCTGATTTGGGACTCAGCTACCTCAGAGGACTGTTGGTTCCTACACAACTAACCTTACCACTCTTCTTAGTTAGCAAGGGGTCACTGATGATTCATGGGTTGTAGACAGATGCATCAAACATTCAGAGTTAGATTTATCATTTCCCATTCATGTGCAGCTCACTGCCTTTTTGGCCTCAGAAGAGTACCACTCAGCTTTAGGAACTTTCTTTAAACTTTTTATTCCATATGGCATTTCCTGTTTTCATAAATTATAATATTTGCTAAATAATTTAATTATTTTTATTATAACATCATCTGATTTTCTTTTTCTTTTGCGTTATGTATTATCAATAAATATAAGCTCATCAGTACATTAGATTTGAACTAAACTTATTTATTTTCCTGTTTTAAACTCAGAAACAAGGGATCTTTTATATTTCCTTTTTTTATAAAATGGCAACAGCAGATCTGTTTTAGGTTTAAATATTTTGTTCTCTGGACAGATACTTAAAATGTATGGTCTGATGAGTTTTATGCCACACGTTTGGGCTGCTTATGGGTTTTCTTTCTGCACAGAGATGCTACTTTTATTAATCATTTTACAGCACTTAAATACACAGAGCAATTTAAAATAAAAGTGAAACTGAAAGCAAGAAATGTGTGCAGTATTAGTCTTTATGTGCTGTGATATACAAAAGCAGAGACTCAGTGTTATGTGCACATGCCTTTGTTTGATTCATTTCATGTCTTGCTAACTTAAGAGACTGTTGCGTAGTAATGCACATTATTGGTATCTCATTTTACTGAATCTCTTAGCATTGACTTCTGTATTTTCTGTAGCTGCCATTTTGTTGTAATGTAAGACTACAGTGGCAAATGATGTGAGTAGAAGGAGATGTGGTTGAATGGGTTCAAAAAAGGCAAAATGAATGCTTATAAAGCTGAAGGAAGTAATAGGTAGTGAAATTATTCTCACATAAAAGAATGAAGTAAAGATGTGTTATCCGCTGGTTATATTAATGTGCTAGAAGGAGTTATGAAGCAATAGATCTGTGAGGAATAGAAAAGGTAATAAAAAAGACATGTGTCTTAATGGAGTTTAGCACTGACTTTAACTTGGATACAAGGAAATATTTATTGAAGGAGATGGTATTGGATGGACGTATAAGGTCCCACAGTGACCAGTGCAGAGCAGACCTGCACAGAAACCCAACACAGCTTTGCAGATGGAAAATTTGAAGCAAAAGAGTATAAGAAGATACTACAGGGTTCTGCCTATGGCAGTGAATTATCTGTCTCCTGCTTATACCAAAATATACATGTAGGTATGTATGCTTGGATGTTTCTCTGAGGTATTTGTTCTATGTATATTTATTCTGCCATTGACTTTCCTTTTGCTGTCGGAATACAAATAACTTGCCTACAGTATGTCGTACGTATCAAACATTTATGCATTAGCAGTGTGCTAAATGCATTTTAATTTACTGTGTTTTCTTCCCATTACTGCTGTACAAGATATTGGTACCTATGGCTAAAATGGTAGGGTTTACTCTTAAATTACACAGCACATTAAGCTCTATTTTTGTCATTATGTTACATTACATTTACTTGATGTCAGGAGTCTGCCCTCTACATAAATGTAAAATTCTACAAATACATAAACTGCTACCTTGTCCTTCACTCTTTTCCTATCTATTAAATGTTTTTTTGAGTGCCACTTTGATTTTCCTGCCCATCACCCATTCCAGTGAGTGCATCCATTACAACCAGCAGCCTGTTAAGGAAGACCATTTGTATTTTTTGTCTTCTTCTCCTCCAGTCTAAGGTCAAACCTTTTTTCCTCCTTGCCAAGTAATTTTATGATGGCTTTTCTTTAGACTTCTTCCCATAGCCTGACGTCTCTTTCTTAGTATGACCTATAGAACTGTTATTCAAGCTGTTGCATTACCTTGTTTTGTATGAGGGAAGCATTACCTGTATTATTCTAGAGTCTATCCATTTGAAGATAATTACCTCTAGCATTCTGCTTGCCACTGCCATTTACCTCTCACTCTGCTCCTTGGGCTCAATTCCAGATATGACTAGTAACTTTGGATTCTTAAAAGGCTCTGCTACCATTAGCTTTTCCTCCTGCCATCTGAGCCTTTGCTCCAGGGTTACTGTGGCAAACATTAAGTACTTTCCATTTGCCAGCAATGAACAATAAGGGCAACTTTCTGCTCACTTGGTGAGTCTTTCCAAAATCTGGCTTTAGACTCTTCCTCCCAGTCCCTTCTCTAAAACTATGCCTTTCTTTGTGTAATCTCTGTAGTATTTAATCCTGATCTTTTTTTAATTCAGCTATATCTAAAACAAACACACTGAAGCCCCTGGCAGCCACTTCTGAAGTACTTTACTAATTAATATCCTAATTCTTGACAGTATTCCCTCACCACCACTACTGGCTCTTGTTCCCTACACTACAGTCTAGTTCTTTAGTCTTGGACTCACTCCTTCTGCTGGCCACCACTGCAGGGCTAAGTATGAGGCCTTGCTGATGTCCAAATATCTATGTCTACTAGTACTCCCTTGTCAAATTCTCCTGTAACTCAGTAATAAAACTCACATGTAATATGAGTTTGTTTGTAGAAAAGACCTTCGTAGTGCATGGGGCATGGTGATTACACTCCAATATTTGAAAAAAGAGAAATCACTTAAGCCCTAGACTGGGGTGAGACCCAATCTTAACACTTGTTAAGCACCCTCAGCTTAAGTTATTAAGGTCGAGTCTATTAGGCAGTAAAGTCTGCCAGTACTAACCAGTAAATGACAATGGCAGAATAAAATGTTTGCTTCTGCCTGCTGTGTCTGCCGAACATGTCTCTGACTTCCCGTTATAAACTTAGAGAGGATGTGTGTTTGCCTGCATTTTGTGAAGGATACAAAGTCTGAAACTTAAATGTGTGTCATAACATCACTAATTCTGTCCTCAGTAAATTGTTTGAAAACCAAGGACTTTATCAGGAACAGACCAAACATATTAAGAAAAAAATCTGGACATTCTGTGAAAATATGGATATTTGAGAGGCATGGAAGTTGAGTGCAAATGAAAGCGACTGTGTTACACTGCCTTTCTGACAATGCTTGCTAACTACTTTATGACTTCAAAAGGCAGCAAAACACTTAGCATGTTTTTCTCTTTTACTTTAACTAGTAGTACATGGAGCCAATAAAGCTCCATATACTACAAAGAATTATGATCAGGTTGCCAATCATAACCTACTAATATGTGTTCTTGATGCATCTTGACATCAGTGTCTTGAACACATAATAAGTCGGTTAAAATTTGTGACCGGTTCACAATCCTCTGGGTTATGATGAGTTCTTCTGTAGTAACTGACTTATGATGAGAGTTCTTCTGTAGTAACTGACTTATGATGAGAGTTCTTCTGTAGTAACTGACAGACATATCGCTATGAGCAGTATATCAGGGGAAGCTTTAGTGGTGCACAACTATTTCTCTGACATTCAAGCAGACTGAATCTTCCCAGTAAGCTGCACGTATTTTTTTAAGATGCATTATATCAAAAGTGACAGCAGCATTAATGTATATTAATTTTGACCAGCATTTTATCTAATGAGTGGAAATGAAACAAATGGTAGTTTAGGGAATTTTTTGCAGAATGATGAAACTTCTTTCATTCTAAAAGCCATTAATGCCATGTTATGTATTCCATACTAACCTAATGTTTGACTTTATTGTGTAGATTTCAAGATACTTTTTCTGGTAGTACACCACAGAGAATTAAGGCTTTGAATCTAATGAGATTCATCCTGTAATCCTGTTATTGTTCCAGTTCATCTTATAGGTTTAACTTAGATTCCCTCAGTCTTCATTTGTACATTGTGATTTTAAGCACTTACCAAACCTAGCCAGACAGAACTCATAGGTTACCCCTGAAATAAGACACTTATGCCCTGGGATTTTTTGGCTAATGCAACAGTCAAAAAAAAAAACTTCATCTCTTATCACAAGTGGTATAAATATCAAACTGCAATCTAGTAACTGCCTCGGCAATGGATTCAAGTACAAATAGTAAATTTATTTAACACTTTTGTCTCATAATAGAGACTTCATCAGAATAACAAATAAAGGCATTCTCAGAATTGTGAACATAGTAGTTTTGTCTTTTGGGTACTGCAGCTGATTGACCCTAACCCACGTGGAGGACAATGGGAGATGTTGCTTGAATATTGTTTATTATTCTGGCAGTGACATCTGAATGCAAGTGTGCCACTGGGTCCAATTATCTCTTGGTCCACTTTTGAAAATGAGAGCAGCTAAGTTGTGATTTTATGACTGTTTTATTCTGTGTTAATATTAAATACCATATGAGTATGTGTAAACATATATGATTTAGTAAAAATTACTTTTAGATTCGAAATTTATATTTATAGCCAAACAAAAATATGAATTAGTTGTAATGTTTATTTTTTATGATTTAAGTTCATGATGGATTTATGTGAACCCTGCTATAAAATATTTTTTATATAAATTGGTTGTTTTATTTTATTTTAATGGACCTATAATAGAATTTGATGTAACAGGAAATTATGTAGCTTTTAGAACCAATGATAGTCTGTCTATCACTATAAATATAGCACTGAATATGTACTTGTTACTATGATATAGTCTGTATTATGGGATAAAAGTGCTAAATAAATGTTCTCTTTGTACTTGATGTCTTTGGAGATTTTGTGGGAAACTAATGACAAGGCATTTACTAGATTGCTGTTGGCTTCATTTTGTGCCTTCTGGTTATACAACAGCTTTTTGGGTGATCAGAATCAACCCCCTGCCTTAAAGACCCATTTTTAACACTCATTCCTAGGTCCACACCTCTTCAGACCCATGTTAGCACTTGTTTCTTGGTTCATATCAGTTAGGGGGCTTTGGTATTTCAGATTTTTAGATATTGTGTTCTTTGAGATTTTGGTCATTTGATACTATTGCCTCAGGATTATGGGTTTCAGGACTGTGGACTTCAAGACTGTTACAGTAAAACAGGTTTTCCCATTGGTTTGCAATACTGCTACTCCCCCCCTTCCTCTTGAGGCATCATGTAAAAATTGTTGTTTACTTCTTATTCCATTGAAGTTGTGTATCCTAAGTATGTAGCTAACATGTCTGCATTAAATCTTTACATTGGAAGCTAGTAATCTAACAAGAATATGTGATCTGAGCACCTTGTGTCTTTGTGGCACACCTGTACCTTCTTGTATTGTGCTTACTCCTCCCAGAGAACACTAATATATGTGGCATACATACCACTGCAATGCTGAGCATCCATTGAGCACTGCAGAAAAAAATAATCTGTTTCCAGCCTTCTGAATAGACACTTTACAAAGAGTGAATCAAAATCCTATTGCAGCATAAAAAGGCAGGAAAGTGTGGATACTCTAGTACTGCCCAGCACTACCAAGTCTGATGCCCATGACCCTGGCAAATACAACCTGATCTTAGGGAAGTAAATACTGTGGGATGAAATAGCCAGGGAATTGTTATGGCTAGGCTTGTATAGGCCCTAGGGCCGATAGTTTAGTACCAACCTATGAACAACCTGAAGCTACGTATGCTTGTAAGTTATGCACTCCAACTGAGGGACTTTATGAGAAACTGGATAAAAAAAAAATAAAATATTTAAAAAGCATTTTTTGTTTGGTGACCATCCCACCCTATTAGTTTATTATTCTCACACTGCCATTATTATATTTAAAGAAAACATCATGAAGTGACAGTGAAAAGCTGTCACTTTTCCCAAAGTGTCGGAATCTTGGAGATCGTTAAAAACAGGCCCTCATTTGAGTAACAACATGGGAGCAACTACTACGTCATGCAGAAAAAACTTGGTCATCTGTGACAGAAGCAACATGAGAATTAAATTAATCTGTACACCCTTCCGGGCATACATTTTACAGAAATACGAACAAAGAGGCAGTATTGTTAAATCAACTTAGGGTTTATAATATTTGAGATTTTTGGAGGGATTAGTTACAACTTTTAGAAATGTGTTTCTTCTTTGATCTATCCACATGGTGTAGCTGTTGATGATCTAAAGGCTAAGATGCTACGAATATTTGTTATTTTTATATTTTCTATGCATTTGGCTTTGTGTTTACTAACACAGGTTAACCAGAATAACCCTGCCTTCATCATGACTGCACTTCATACCCTTCGTGTATATAGACAATGCTGTGTAACTGCTGTCAGTAGTGCCATGAAAGGCATGTGCAGGCTAGCAGAAGCAGCTGCTTCACAGAAATCTTTCAGGGTAGCAGACAAAAAGGAAAGGTAAAAAGAAATACAAGCGCAAATCCCTCTGCAGACATTTAATCTTTAGAATATAAAAATAAGGAATTATATTATTTCCTCTGCTGCTAGTTGACAGTAATGTTAATTAACCCATTATTACCAGAAATTGACACCACCAATATCATAAGTTATTCCTTAGATTTTTAGACAATATTGACAAAACAATGTGCAAATGTGATATAATATGGTTGTCTTGATATAAAGCATTGAAAATTCTGTTAACACAGGACTCCGTACGTGCAGTACATATACCTATTACTGTCCTCCTAATCCCACTCATTGCAAAGGGTCAGCAACAGCTGGTCCCAACAGGGTAACTTATGAGATTGCAGTTATGTAAATACCAAATGCACTGTGCTCTTACGAAAGGAAATCCCACCACTCTGGCTAGAATGTCACTAACCATGCTGTGTTAAGGAAGATAATAGTATTGTAAAAAAAACTGTTATGTGGCAGGAAAAATTTACTGGCAATGGATTTCCACAGTGCGGGCAAACTTTCTATCACATGCTACCTTGCTTTGACTTCAGAGAGTGATGCTGGTCAACTGCCACCAACAGGTGCTTGCACTGCATGAGGTCTCCTTCATCACCATAATATGGTAACAACCCTTGTAGGCATGATGGAGAACCACAGTACAGAGATGCAAGGCAGTTACCTACAATTAATAATGTGTAAAAGAACCAGTGTGGCACTAAGTAACAGAAATGAGTAGGTAAAGCTGTCATTAAGATGTGATGTGTCTCCTGCACTGAAAGGGTCGAAGTATTCACCATTAAACCTTAGAGCTACAGTAACCTATCATCACAGTTCTACAGTTGCACAGCTAAGAAGTACGTGGCATGCAGTACAAACACTAGTAGTGGCATGATGCCACTTGTTGCACTCGGGGTGTGATGCAACACAGCAGGTTTAACAAGCAGGTGTCCTGCATTGCTAAATGACCAGTAGGTCTGAATTTAACTGTATGATCATAACTGATCATATTCATTGCTGCGTTAGACTGCTGTGTGGTGTTTTGTGGAGTTTCACCCTTCTTCCATGTTCTGCAACCACAAAAACCACAAAGTTAAATATATATATATATATATATATATATATATATATATATATATATATATATATATATATATATATGTTGCTGGTTGTGAGGGATTTACTTCCCATATTAGCTGCAGTATAGGGGCTTGTTCTGCTGCAAAAGCTTAGTTCAGTATTGGATTAGGATGAATGCAATTTATTGGTTTTGAACAGCTGTGATCCATTTGTGTTGAATTCTTGTGGTTGCATTTCAAGCTAACATAGTAACACCAGAAGAAGCAGTTAAGGATTCTTTGATCTGATTGCCCATATTAACATTTTTTTGTCTGCATGATGTGCAAAGTCACAAAAAACTGTATTCTAATAAAAGTGAACTCAGTGGCTCAGTGACTGATGTTGTTTAAGTAACTGACTGATAAACATTCCAAAAAAATCTTATCGTTTAGTGAATGTCTTGTTGAAAAAGTCAGGATATGTGATATAATAGTGCAGAGTTTTAACCACCATTGCTCTGCCATTAGCTGCACCTGCAGGCATGTCATTATTACAAAAAAGGGGCAACATGCTACTATGATTGGATTATCTTACTACTGTTGTGTGATTGCTTAAGTACTTTGGGCACTTGCTGGTGGTAGTTCTGAAATACTAAAACTACAGTGCTAGAGAAAGTGTAAATGAACGCAGCCAAACCTCACACTGGTATAGATTGATCCATTAGTAGAGCTAGCTTCTTTGTCCGGTTCTGTAGCGTTCAGAGCTTTGGAAGTGAAGATGCTAGTTTTACCAGTATGGCTGTTTCACCAAGCACAGGCATTCATGCTGCTTTCTCTGCTGGTTTAGTGTAGTTTAATATGACCTTTTAAGCCAGCTATAGCTTACAGTTATTCATTTTATTTTTGTAGAAGCCTCCTTTGTTTGTGTGGCACTGCACTCACATATGTTTAGTGAATTCTGTGCTGTTATATAGGTGATATTTGTGGAGTACCCTGCCACAAATGAGTTTTAGAGATATGAACTTGCCCCGTGATTGAGTTTGTTCAACCAAGGCAGTGCAGTGTTTACAGTGTCACGGCTAACATCAGCTGTACAGAAATAACATATCTTACTAGTTTTACCAATAGATTCTGTGACATACATTTTATCTTAGTAGTTATGTGAAATTGTGGTAATTATCTGTTTGATTCAGCGTATCCAAGTTGCATGCAGTTTTATCACAGCAGTAACACCGGCAGTAAAACTATAATGCATTAATGTTTGTAATATATTACTATAATGATCATAAGCTATTTCTTATCTAAGACCTGTAACTACAGGAAATTGATTAGAATTATAGTCCTTCTGATGTTTCCTTAAGCGTAGCAGAAGCTACTATAGAAAACAAATGTCCATCACTTGTAAGATGTAATTTATTAAAATAAATTAACTAAAAAGTACTTTATAAAGATAAGTTGACTGGTTTTGCTAGTCATGGCTTCATCAATTTTCCTAGAATTGAAGTCACATGATCCCAGTAATCTAACTCTGTGGATAGCAATACCCAGCCTTTACCTGTCACACAGTGGCCTTCTGTACTGCCTAATCACAATCACTACTGAGTGTTAAGAAAATGGAGCAAAAGGTCAATAAATAAAATAAAACGCCGTCTGTAATAAAACTAAATCTGCCTCTACATAATAGTTACATATCTCTGTTCAGCAATTCTTTCAGCTTCAAGAGCAAACTAATTTATGTATCTTGGAGGGCCAATACCTCTCTTTTCTTTAATATATCTGGTGGTAGATTTTCTGTCATCAACCAAGAAATGCAAAAGAATTATTTAGTAGCTATGCTGCAATTCGGATCAGTTCTGAGCACCTTTCTACTCAACTAGCACTCAAAATATTGTTGACTTCTTTTAGACTTTGTTTTTCGAAAGTCTCACTGTCTACAATTAAATCACTAACTATGCAGCTTTCTAAGCTATAGGTGTGATAGCCTATATGGCCTTTAGCCCATATTTCTCTGAAATTACAAAATGTTTTTTGCTTTTCCAGTAATACATTATTTTCAATGCTTCTCTTTCATATGGTTTATTCCCAATGTTATGGCAGATACCCTTCTGACTTTTATATAACCATTGCACCTAAAATAGTACAAAACCCTGTATCTGTTCAGCTAACATCATAAACTATGACATTTAGCATCCTTAATACATTTGCATAGCTGTTTGGAAAGGCCGTAGAACTACTGCTATATCTATTTTATTTATCCTTTATTGCCTGGGAAAGTAACCCCTTTTGAGGGGAGACCTAGTATTGTATTATCTAATAGGATACTTACTTCAGTCAGTGGAATCAGGTCATCTAACACGTGCAAGACTTGAACTTTCCAAGGCCTTCAGTCTATGCAGCACACTGTTTTGAGTAAGAGCTTTCCTTCTATGGCCATAAACTCACCACCCTTAACTGATTTTGTATCCCCAAAGCAGATAGGTCTGAGTTGCAAGTGAACAGTGCCCACTATCAACTTTTTCTTCAGAAATCCATCCATTGATTGCATAAATAGCACGAATCACAAAATCCAAAGCAATTAAATCACTTCTTTGCACCACAGAAATGCTTTCATATTCACAATTAAGATACACACACCTCTTACAAAAACATAATTTAATAACAAGATTAAATGTTTTTCCAGTTTGTTTATTGGCTAAGTGAATCGGTTGCTGATCTTTTTTATCATGGTCTAGGTATTGATAATAGTATAAAACTGGAAGCTTAAGTCAGACAATGATCGACAGTAAAAATGGTGAATGTATGCTCTAGTAATACACAAAATACTTACATACACTTGTTATCTATGAGAAAAAGCAGTATATAATAAAGTGCAAAATATATACACATTTAAAATTAATAATTAGTATATAAATATCTGTATATACTCGTGAACCAACTTATGCAGATGAAAGATTAATAAAATTTACAGTGTAGTTAAGTCCCATATAGGGGTACTGAAAATGTTTCAGTCAGTATCATGGAAGCAGGTGCACTTAACTTCTTTATGTATGTATTCATTCACTGATACTTCCAAACTGCATGCCACTGTTTAATTTTCTCATTGCTCCAAGACACATCTCACATGCTCTGCATGGATAATCACAGGCCTACAGTGAGGCTGTGAAGAACAACCAGCCAAGAAATATCCACTTAGTAGCCCAACATGGTTCTGATCTGTTTGCATAAGTACAAAGGCTACAAATAGATTGGCAGTCTTTTCCTGATTGAGTATTAGACACACCTGTTCCTAGACTATACATAATGTTGACTTCATGGCATACCACTTGCCACCACCTGAAATGCATTTGAAATGTCCACAGGAAATTCAGGAGGCAAATGATTGCATCTGTTTCCTCTAGTGCCAAAGTTCTTATTCCTTCATAAGAAGTGGGTGTGCTCAGAAGAGTGAAGAAACCCAAGAAGTGGCGCCACTTCAACAGGCAAAAATGACTGTAAAATTAAGCCAAAACTGCTCAGACGAAACACTGAGCTAGACTGTGCTTTTAAACATTTCTCCAAATAGCCTGATGTAAATGGAATAAACAGACTTTAAGATGAATTTTTTTGCAATAACAGAAAACGATAAAAAGATGATAGCACTTTACTGGATATAGTTAAGTTTAAACATTTTATTACTGAAAATAGAATTTCATCATCTTAAGATAAAAGATGCTTATATCATCCTGGTGGAGGAAAAACACAAGAAAATGTATAGAAGCCACATGTGGCCCGCTTGCAGTAAGTGGGATGGATTTAGACATTGCTTCCTGTGGGCTAGAGTAAGTTTAATTTGAAAGTTATAGATAAGAAAATAGTAACAAGGAATTCAAAAACTTATAACAGCAGTATTCCATATGTTCAGTGTTGTATAATTTTATACAGGCAAGTTAATATTTGCCATATAAAATAATCAACACAAAACATAAATGCAGATAGAAAGGGTAGAACAATGATTTCTTGATAAACAAGTGACTGATCGATCATGAGCACAAAATCAGATGGTCATTAGCACTGTGTGTGTCCCATTTGTTAATAACAATTGATAATTTATCAAACCGATCAATTCATATCATGAAATACAACAGCTGTTATCCACAAGATTATTATCTCTGGTATTGAACATCTGAAGCAAGCATCATTTTCCTTTGTACTGTTATTAGCTCCCCCAAGACTGCTCAGTGCAATATCCACCACTACTGCAGTGATTAATAAAAAAATAAATCAAACCAACACTGGTTAACTACAATTGTCTGTAAGGTATAGGGTTAACAGTAACAGCTTCCTATCTAAAATTTGTCTAGCTACAGTGCCATTTAATGGTAAAAGGAACTTTACTTCATAAACCTTACTCAGCCAAACAGAGCACCATCCTTTTGCCATATGCAGGATCAAAACAGGGCATATGAAGGACTAAGCTCATGCTGATGGCTCAAACCACTTCCTCTCATTGAAAAGAAACTTAACTAGTAACATGGTTAATACCACTGCCTTCATCCTAAGGTCCTTCTAGAAAATGTATATTAAGAGAATCCAAACACAGATCAATAAGTACTGTATGCTGTAATATTCCTGAATTTTCTACAGCAAAAGAAATGTATAACAGCAAAATATGAAGCCTATAAATGGTTTCAGTCTGTACATCCATCTATCTGTTACTATTGCTTGCTAAACTAGATGCCAAAAAGTCATTAACTAACTAAAAAAGTCCATCAGAGGAAACGAAGGCTATACCTGTAATTCAATCCATGTAAGTCCATTACTGCCCCTTTTCTAGGTCTCAAAACCTAGGAAACTGGAGATAACATGGATTCTTCTTGGAGTGAAGTAATTATGGTCTTTTGCTGGTGAGATTATGCATTTGATTAGGTTCATAGGTTCATAGGTAGGTACTACGCTATCGGCCTGAAGGCCTATATAAGCCTAGCCAACAAGGTTCCATAGCTTACGCTACCCAAGAAAGTTATTTTCCTGTGCCACTGTTGAGCAGAGGCACAGAAGTGATCCCTGGGGTGTATTTCCTATTTCCCATCAACTCATCAAGATTTTTCTTGAAGAGTGCTACTGAAGAACGTTGCTTGACATAGATGGGTAGCCTGTTCCAGAGTATGGAAAGTCTCTGGGACAGGAATCTATCCCTCCAGCATGCCCTGTTTATTGTGGTGACAAGGTTTAAGTCCCTAGAGCGTGTAGCTCGAAGGGACTGGGATTTCTTTTGGTGTGGCATGTCCAACAGCTCTGGGTTTGACAAAGCTTTATATGTTAGGCAGAGATCACCTCGGAGTAGGCGATATGCTATGGAGTAAAGCTGGAGTTTTTTGAGACAGTCAGTGTAGGGCATTTGTTTGAGGCCTGTAATCCTCTTTGTGAGGTATTTTTGTGGCCTTTCCAGCTGCTGCAGATGTCTTGTGAGGTACATTCCAAAAGGGGAGTTGTACTCTAATAATGGGTCTAATGAGTGTCGAGTAGAGGGTAACAATGACCTCTTTTTTCCTGGATGAGAACCCTTTTATGATGACGTGTGCCATGTAGAAGGACTTCCTGACTACTGTGGTGATGTGACTATCAAAGGAGAGACTTCAATCACCTGGGTTCCAAGGTCTCTTATCACACATTCGGTGTTAAGTAGATTGCTGCCTATGTGGTAGTTCTTGGGTACAGAGTTTTTACCAAAGGGGATAACACTGCACTTTTTGGCATTGAGCTTGAGGCCATGGCTCTGACACCAGGCATCTGTCTGAGCGAGGCCCTTCTGTAGGATGCCCACATCATTTGGGGACTTGACTATGGCTCCTAGTTTGCAGTCATCTGCAAACTTCATTAGCCAGAGGCCTTCTGTGTTAGCCTGTACTTCAGAGAAGTAGATACCAAACAGGAGAGGACCAAGGAGAGGTCAGATTTGGAGTCTGCAACTTTTACAGTGTGGGTTCTGTCAAATAGTTTCTGGATGGGAGTGCCACACAGCCTGTCCATTACATTGGGCTGTGAGATCCTTCATGCTGGAGAAGCAGACTTCTCTTTTAGCTTGTCTGACAAAGAATTTTCCTTAACAGAGTGAAGGAGTGATTAGTTTCTACTATTTATTGACATAGCCTGATTGCCTTTTGCAGTATGTGTAGGAATCAGTATGTTCCCGATTGTTGATATACCAAACTATCTCCATGTTGTCTTTGTGAATGACAGTGGTTTCCTGAGAAAGGCCAGCAAAACAGAATAAACAATTCTCATTTACAAACATTGATATGGATGTGTGATCTTGAGGGAACTAGGTGACCTGGACTGCAAGCTTGATTCAGTCCTGTTCTCCCATCCTCAAGTAGATGCATCTGCTGTGATCTTTGATGTAGAGGCAGGGATCTGGTAAGCATTATCATTTGAAATGGCATCTTTTGCAGCTAGCAAGTGATACCAAACAACCTGGCATCCTCACAGTTTGGAAATTTTGATAATTATAGGAAAGTGATTGGCTATGTTTGCTCCTCTGTATTCATACATTCCACTGTAACATTCTTATGTGTGGTATGGCAAACACTACCACGAAGACTGTTCTTGCTGTATGACACAAAGTTGTGTGACCGACCTCTGCTGGGGCTAACAGGTATGACATCACATTCTGTACTCTATTTTTTTTGAAGTATTTTAATTCTGTACATGAGGAGTAATACTGTCCAAATCATGGTGTTCTCAGTACAGCTAATAAAATGAATGCACTGGGTAGACCATAGGCTGGGTTTCATCAGGGTGAAACTCCTAGTCATATATCACATTGTCTTAGCTTATTGCAATTAGGAACCACTCATCTTGATATGGAAGAGTTTGCTCCCTGCCCTCTCTGGTGGGTTGCTACCATTGCTGTAGAGAGACAAAAAAGGCAGGCTCCTAAATTGCTAACGTTCGGCTCCCAATGTGAAAAGGAACCAAAAATAAGTCACCATATCACAACCTTTTGTAAAATACAACAATGTAATACCAGAGAACCACAGTAGTGAACTGCAGGATATTGTTAAATCAAGGTTTATTAAGCACCTTCGTCCTACAAATATACTGAACTTCATTCATCAGAAAAAAACATTAAATTAAGTAACAGCTATTTATCACTAAACACTATCACATAATTAAAACAAACTAGTAACATTTAAGAAAATGTATTCATTTTGTGACTCACATGACAAAATAGTTTAATGCTGGAATTGCTTCCAACATTTGACTCGTTTTATATGGCATAGAGGTCTCTCTTCTGTTTTTTCCCAGTTAGGGGTCACCACAGCAGACCACCTGTCTGCTTATGATTGGCAGTGGAGTTTTACAGTGTCACCATATCACAACCTTTTGTAAAATACAACAATGTAGTACCAGAGAACCACAGTAGCGAACTGCAGGATATTGTTAAACCAAGGTTTATTAAGCACCTTCGTCCTACAAATATACTGAACTTCATTCATCAGAAAAAAACATTAAATTAAGTAACAGCTATTTATCACTAAACACTATCACATAATTAAAACAAACTAGTAACATTTAAGAAAATTTATTCATTTTGTGACTCACATGACAAAATAGTTTAATGCTGGAATTGCTTCCAACATTTGACTCATTTTATATGGCATAGAGGTCTCTTTTCTTCTGTTTTTTCCCAGTTAGGGGTCACCACAGCAGACCACCTGTCTGCTTATGATTGGCAGTGGAGTTTTACAGTGTTGAGTTGCCAGCCCAGCACCCAACCTTCCACAGAAGGCACACACTCACACCTAGGGCCAATTTAAAGTGTCCAACCCACCTACAGCATGTCTTTGGGATGTGGAAGGAAACCGGAGCACCCAGAGGAAACCCACATGACCACAGGGAGGACATGCAGACTCCACACAGAAGGCACCCCAGCTGAAGATTGAACCAGAGAACCACTTGCTGGGAGGCAGCAATACTAACTGCTGCACCGCTGCAACCACCCTAGCTATACTAGAATATATAAAAACCTTTAAAATATTGAAAAGGTGACGAGAAAAATATGCCAAAATATGTTTGGGATTTTATACATTGCTGATTTTGATACTGGGATAAAAGTCATGCTTCTCAACTGTCCAGATTTTTGCCTCATATTTTTAGTCAGTTTCTCATACAATTTATTGATTTCTGACAAATGACTGAGGACTTGAAGTCACTAAATATTGAGTTTTAGACTTCATATTCTTCATGTTAGTGAAAGGAACAGAGGGGATGAGGAAGTGATGGGTAGGTGTGGTGTTAAGCAAAGGAATACAAAAGGTCAGATGGTAGTGGATTTTGCAAAAAGGATGGACATGGCTGTGATGAATATGTATTTTAACAAGAGGGAGGAGCATAGGGTGACATTCAAGAGTGGAGGAAGATGCTCACAGGTGGATTATATCTTATGTAGAAGGGCCAGTCTGAAGGAGATTGGAGACTGTAAAGTGGTGGCAGGGGAAAGTGTAGTTAGGCAGCATAGGATGGTGGTTTGTAGGATGACATTGGTGATCAAGAAAAGGAGGATGAGTGTGAGGGCAGCACCAAGGATCAAATGGTGGAAATTGAAAAAGGTTAATTGTGAGGTGGAGTTCAGGGAAGAGTTAAGACAGGCACTGGGTGGCAGTGAAGAGTTGCCAAATAGCTGGGTAAATACAGCAGAGCTAGTAAGAGAGATGGCTAGAAAGGTGCTTGGTGTGACATCTGGAAAGAGGAAGGAGGACAAGGAGACCTGGTGGTGGAATGAAGAAGTACAGTAGAGTATATAGAGAAAGAGTTTGGCAAAGAAGAAGTGGGATTGTCAGAGAGATGAAGAAAGTAGACAAGAGTATAAGGAGATGAGGTGCATGGCAGAGAAAGAGGTGGCGAAGGCTAAGGATATGACATATGAAGAGTTGTATGAAAAGTTGAACACTAAGGAGGGAGAAAAGGACCTGTACCGATTGGCTAGACAGAGGGACCGAGCTAGTAAAGATGTGCAGCAGGTAAGGGTGATAAAGGATAATGAGGGTAACGTACTCATACATGAGGAGAGTGTGTTGAGCAGATGGAAAGAGTACTTTGAGGGGCTGATGAATGAAGAGAATGAGAGGGAGAGAAGGTTGGATGATGTGCGGATAGTGAATCATAAAGTACAGTGGATTAGCAAGGAGGAAGTAAGGATAGCTATGAAGAGGATGAAGAATGGAAAGGCTGATGGTCCAGATGACATACCTGTGGAAGCATGGAGGTGTTTAGGTGAAATGGCAGTGGAGTTTTTAACTAGATTGTTTAATGAAATCTTGGAAAGTGAGAGGATGCCTGAGGAATGGAGAAAAAGTGTTTTGGTTCCAATTTTTAAGAATAAGGGTGATGTGCAGAGCTGTAGTAACTACAGAGGGATTAAATTGACCAGTCACAGCATGAAGTTATGGGAAAGAGTAGTGGAAGCTAGGTTAAGAAGGGAGATGATGATTAGTGATCAGCAGTATGGTTTCATGCCAGGAAAGAGCACTACAGATGTGATGTTTGCTCTGAGAGTGTTGATGGAGAAGTACAGAGAAGGTCAGAAGGAGTTGCATTGTGTCTTTGTGGACTTAGAGAAAGCATATGACAAGGTGCCTAGAGAGGAGTTGTGGTATTGTATGAGGAAGATGGGAGTGTCAGAGAAGTATGTGAGAGTGGTACATGATATGTACGAGGGTAGTGTGACAGCGGTGAGGTCTGCGGTAGGAGTGACTGATGTGTTTAAGGTGGAGGTGGGATTACATCAAGGATCAGTGCTGAGCCCTTTCTTATTTGCAATGGCGATGGACAGGTTGACAGATGAGATCAGACAGAAGTCCTCATGGACTATGATGCTTGCAGATGACATTGTGGTCTGTAGTGAGAGTAGGGAACAGGTGGAGGAGACCCTGCAGAGGTGGAGATACGCTCTAGGGAGAAGAGAAATGAAGGTCAGCAGGACTAAGACAGAATATATGTGTGTGAATGAGAGGGAGGATAGAAGAATGGTGAAGATGCTGGGAGTAGAGGTGGCGAAGGTGGATGAGTTTAAATACTTGGGATCAACAGTTCAGAGTAATGGTGAGTGTGGAAGAGATGTGAAGAAGAGAGTACAGGCAGGATGGAGTGAGTGGAGAAGAGTGTCAGGAGTGATTTGTGACAGACGAGTACCAGTAAGAGTGAAAGGGAAGGTTTACAAGATGGTAGTGAGACCAGCTATGTTATATGGGTTGGAGACAGTGGAATTGACAAAAAGGCAGGAGTCAGAGCTTGACGTGGCAGAGCTGAAGATGTTAAGATTTGCACTGGGTGTGACGAGGATGGACAGGATTAGGAATAAGTATATTAGAGGGTCAGTCCAGGTTAGAAGGTTTGGAGTCAAGGCCAGAGAGGCAAGATTACGTTGGCTTGGACATGTGCTGAGAAGGGTTGCAGAGTATATTTGGAAAAAGATGCTAAGGATGAAGCTGCTAGGTAACAGGAAAAGAGGAAGGCCTAAGATAAGGTTTATGGATGTGGTGAGAGAGGACATGCAGGTGGTTGGTGTGACAGAGCAAGATGCAGAGGACAGGAAGAAATGGAAACAGTTGATCTGCTGTGGCAACCCCTAATGGGAGCAGCTGAAAGAAGAAGAAGAATTCTTCAGAAAATGTATGCTAATACAGACCCTATTATTCTAACAAATCTCTAAGTTTATAAGAGCAATGTTTAAAATCTGTCATTTTTTTTGGCTTTTGTTCCCTCATTATTATAGGCTTTGTCCAGATTTTTCACACTTCAAGGTTGAGAGTATGATACAGATTGATTGCAGGGGTTGGGAGGGTGGCCTAATGGTTAAGGTGTTTGCCTTACCAGCACAAGGTTTAGGGTTTGAGTCTCACAAGGGATAACTGGCTAGGCTTAATTTGGCTCACAAGGGCAGTAAGCTTAGTACTAACCTATGAACCTAAGTGTGGAAACTGGAAAATCAGACAAAACCAGGCTTGGGTTCAAAGAACTAAGATTAAATGCAGAAAAAACAAGCCTGTGAAAATATTAATATTTTTCTTGTTATAAATTTAGAGATGGAAATGTTTAAAAATATTTTTGTAGGCTTATGTTTTTCAGTTAATCACATAATATTAAGTTTTTAAAGGTTTATTACTTTTAAATTATTTTGCTTGGTTAGTATGATGATATCCTGGAGCTTGTGACTGTGGTTTTCTAGTGTTCTGGGTTCTTCCCAACCTGAAAATCATGCAATTCTTGGATTTTAAGGTGATGCACACATGTAATTAGACATCATGGATGTTCAAAGAGTACATTCATGATGTCTAATTACATGTGAGCATCAGCATGATATCCGAGTGATGCATGTTCACATGTAATTAGACATAACAGAGGTCAAAACACTACAACCATTCTCTGCTGACAGACAAGATAAAATGTTTTGCACTGGGATCACTCAAAAGGGTTCTGTTGGGAAAGTGAAGATTAAGGCCACTGAAATCTAGTAGTGGCCTGACATCATTTGTTTTCTTTGGCACAAAGTGGTGGGACCTCTTGGGTGGCTCTTTTTTTGTAAAGAGTAGATGCATGTGGTGTGATCTTTGATGCAGATGCAAGGATCCGGTAAGCATTTCCAACTGAAAGACTGTCTTTGTATAGCTATCAAGTGATACCAAGCAATCTTGGATCTTTCTGTGTTACCCCAAACCACTCTTTTAATGCCTACCATGAGTGACCAACCTCGAGAATTACAGGTGTAGCACCTTCTGCCATGGCTCTGAGTTTTTACTGAGATGAGACATGATTAAAGTAATACTATCTAAATATTATGCACCACATTCATTTGATGAAGATTTCCTTTTGAAGATAATTTTTAGAACCTTCACAGGTAACTATCTGCTGATCACAATGCCTTTAGTCTGTTAATAGATCAACCAATCCCTTCAACCTACCCCACCCTTACTGACAGGTGAGGAGACTGAGGTATCCTGATGCAGTATGATACTGCTGACAATGGAGAGCCCCTCGGCACACCCAGTAACACCCCAAGAGAGGACTATGGAATAAACATCAGGGTTTAACTCCCCTCCGCTTCTACAATGGGGTGACATTAGTATCATATCTCACCTACAAAATATGCATTCTAACCATTGAAGGAAACCTGAAGCAGTTAGTCATTTATTGTTTTTATGTTTATTCATGTGTAGTGTTTCCCCAGTCTCACATATGAGTGTGTTCTGAGCATGAGCACCTCCCTCCTTCCCCCAGGACAGACATGCCCATACCACTCCCTGCTTCCTTAAGTACCCAAGCCACTAGTCAAATTCAGTTTTCTGTGCCATCATTGGGGAATGTTACCCTCTGTGCCACAAGCACAGGCACCTGCACTCAGTGATTGATAACCACTGCAGCTGGTGGAGGAGGCCTTCAGGAGTACTGCAATGTGCTAGCTTTTCCCTCTAAGTGGGTGGCCTAGCTGGAATTGGTTTGTATTTGACATTTTCCAGAGTCCCCTCACTGGTTGAATTCTGCACCTTGAAAGAACCGTAGGCTGTTCTGGCTACACTGTGATGTACTGAAGCAATGCAGCCCAGAATTAAATTTAAGTCCATTAGCTGTGGGATTCTTTTTTTGCTCATCACACAGGAGAGGATTTAAAAAGATGGAACCAGAAAAGGTCATCTTGGTATCATCCACAATGTTGGTTAATTGGAATCAGGAGTGCCCTTGTAATACCACACCAGATCCTGTTTCTCTAGCCGTACCTTCTGTTTCACTATGTATGACATAGACCATTAGGTTGTTCATGCCTGAGGAGGTAGTGATCTTGACCTTGAGCTTACTCTGAGTGACCCATCAAGTAGCACCTCTGTCAGATGGAGCATTTTATATAACAAGTCTCACTGAAAATATTCCAGGTGCATAAGATAGTTAAGCAGCTGCAGAAAGAGTGCAGCAGACATGAACATGTACTGTTGATATCTGTCCATTGATCTAAATCCCATATTGGAGGGAGGTGGAGAATAGAGCTATAGAGAGCAGGAGCCTTGTTTAAGGATGTTGTGATGGGAATGAGGTCATGCACTTTTTAGAAATTGTAAACTATGATTTGCCTTGTAAGAACTGATACAATCATGTCTGTGGTACCCCGAGCCATTCTGCTAATAATATGCCATGGGGTGACCAATCATGGAGGATTTTACAATAAAACTTTGAGCATTTAGCAGCCTCATTTAGGAAAATAGAATGAGGATGATGGTGTGCCCCTACATCCTTATCTACAACCGTTACCATGGAGTCTAGAGAGTAATCACAATGCTTCTGTTTTTGGTAGCCAAATAAGACTTTTTGGAAAGGGCTGCTGTTCCAAGGATGGGGAGATCTTTGGAAATTACTTTGAGGAACAGGCTATAATATGCCTTGATGAGGAAATGGATTCACCATAAGAATATCAGAAATAGGCCAAAGGCCTCATGCTCAGCCTTATCGTTTCAGTTGGCACCAGCAATCCTCCTTCAGTGTTCAAGTACAGCCATATATACTTACAAATCATCTAACTCCAAAATTATGGGTGTTGGGCTATCAACATCAACAAAATTAGCAACAAGAACAAAATAAATCTCTAGATTTGTAATGTAAATTCTAAGAAAACCAATGGGTGGATGTATAGTGTGAAATATGTAGTCAGCCATGAACATTGCTAGAACTATTTCCCTTTGTATCTAGTGCTAATGAGAGTAAACAGTAATGTTGAAGTCCTCAGGGTTTAGGAGGGGTGGTACTGGACTGTTAAGTGTCAGATGATCAAAGGGAATTCAGACTTCCAGCTTCCTCAGAATCCATACTGAAGTTGGAAAGAAAACTGATGATGGAGCCATTTGTGGTCTTGGTAATAAGCTTCAACAGTACCCCTAGATAGACAGACAGACAGACAGAATGGGAGACTGAGTGACAGTTTTCCTACCCAGAGCATTCACAATTACCTCATCTAAATTCTTACAAAAAATAGCAGGCCACAGGTCAGAAGTCTTGTGTAAGGAGGGCCTAATGGAGGCAGATATCAGTATTACTTTTGCTTTTGGACTGGAAGCGTGTAGAATCTAAATGGTT